>NC_045739.1:14224402-14245500 GCF_008692095.1 Etheostoma spectabile | reverse complement strand
ACATACATACATACATAGGTATGTGCACACCCCTATGCATTACTGAATGCATGATGGGGTACTGATTAATGTTTGCCCTTTGCAGGCATGTGTGCAAACAGCAGCCATTATCTGACCTTTAATCTAAGGGAATCGGTTTGTCTCCACGGGACAAAAAAACATCACCGGACAAAGTGCATTGCAAATGATGTTACACTTTGGCTGTTGATGCCACTATCTGTAAATTTGCCCCCCTTAAAGATGAAGTGCAAGACTTACATATGAAGGATTGTCCCTTACACTCAAGCCCTTGCCAAACAAGTTCAAACAATGCTGATTTTTCAGAATACCTGAGTGGTGTCTGGTGTCTAGGGCTGGGTATCACTTAAAAAATGTAACAGTGCTAATACCAGTACCTTTAAAAAACTCATATTATGCTTTTTGGCTTTCATTTATTGGGTTATATATCTTTTTTTTTGCATTTTTTGCCCAAAGGGACTTACCATCTCCAACAGAAAACACTGTACACACACTGCTACAAACAGCTCTATCGTAGTCCAGCCTTTATTTCCGTGATGAACTTGCGTTACTTTGTAACATGTTATAATGCTCGCCTTGCAGCTGGCATGGCACGCCCTCATGTTCTGCTTCTGATTGGCTTGTAGTGCTGACTTACTGCGCATGTGCAACTCCTAACAAAGATTGAACAGAAGTGAGATGTCTCACTCTATAGCTAAAAAAGAGACCTCGACAAAGAGAGGAGCTGCAGCAATGTGCAACAAAAACATGTTGTTTTTTTTAAAATGAACCATGTTAACCTATTTTGATATAACCTCTAAATACAATTATGAACCTGAAATTGAGCATAATATGAGCACTTTAAAGTGATGCCAATAGAGTACTTTGATACCTTTTTCCTACTTTCAATATCCATTTTGTGAATGGAAACATCTCAGCACTCTGAACTGACAACTCAGTCAAATATACCGCACCGAGCTTCACAACACCACAGATTTTATGGGTTGTAGCTGCTGCGGTAGTGGGCCAATCACGTTACATTAAATCAGACAACGCTTGCAATAAATGCAGGTATTGTTTGACTGGAGAAGTTTCAATACTAGTTGGTTCTTCGTTTAATACCTTAAAGGTACCAGAAGGAGGAGAAGAAGCATCCAAGAACGGTTTCTGGAGTAGATGCTCCAGATTAAAAAACAACAACAACCTTTTAGAGCCGTTTAGATTAAGGACTGTGAAAAGTAAAAACAAAAATCGTCAGGGGGCTGGGGAGATGCAGCAAGCTGTCCTGCAGGTATACGTCCTTAAGCACACTTTAATAGTGTTTGTGTATTTACTCTCACTGCCAAAGGGAGCAGACAAAGGTTTCACATGGCAGCTTTACCAAACCAACCAAGTACCAAACCAATGATTTAAACCAATTATGTATAGGTTACTTTCTATCATAACTTACCGTTTTGAAAATGATGATGCTGTTTTAGAAATGTGACTGTATTTTTTGAATTTCACTGATTTCCATAACAGCAAAAATCAAGCCTGCTTTAATTATTGTTAAAGTTACTTAAGGTAATGCACAGTAAGGTAATGCAGTGCTGACATTTTTAAGTCAACTGTAACACTTGGAAACATGCAGACCTAATGTGCTTACTGTGAGGAATTACACAACTCAAGCAAGTTTCAAGGACCTGCTAATTGATTTTCATATCATACAAAAATTAATGCAAAACCAGAGCAATCAGGATTGGTGTCCCACCAAAAAACTGTATAGAATCCATTTAAATGGCCAGCATAAATCGACCCAAATAATCAGTTGATAGCATGCAAATTAATATGGTTATTTCATTTGGTTGCTATTTAATATTATTCTAGTGCTAAACAGAGGGAGTGATTGTCACAGGTATAAATGAGGTGATCAAAATCTGCCAAAAGGGCAGAAAAGACACACACACACACACACACACACACACACACACACACACACACACACACACACACACACACACACACACACACACACACCTTTATGGACCATTGATAGCAAATTCATCAGTGGTTCATGACGGTAGTAACGCCTAAACTCTGACTGATGAAGGCAGCCTGCAGTGTCTGCTCTTTCTGGGAGTACTTTGCTTTGGATTAGCTAGTCAATTCTCATGAGCAGAACAATCTCCCTGCGTTGCCTGAGGAGATGACAGGGTCACGCCTGATGAAAAGGGAAAAAAACATATCTTGCCTTGGGGCACTCCATCACAGAAATCATTCTCTAATATTGTGTATTAACAGAGACAGTGAGGAAAATATATTGGTATTCAGGACAACACATACAAGGATGGATTGCTATTTATTGATAAGAACACCAGTGTGAAAGCAAGCCTCAAGTCGCCATGGTCCTTAGCCTCGTATCAACTAAAGAGGAGGCTATGAAGATGTCACTTAAGCTTCTAACATGCCAGAGAAGGTATGGGATCATTTAGCCTGTAAAATTAGCCCTATAAATTTCCAAGTCTTGAAAATGTTTGTTTGGTCTGACATGGGGCCTAACAACTAAATATTTAGTTAAAAATCATATAAAGCAGAGAAAAGCTGTAAATGTGGAACCAGAACAGATTTTTTCTTGACTTGATGCTTTCACAACCTGAATTCCACAGAATTCAAGGCTGTCAGCATTAATTCACATCAAAGGCATTTAAATGACGATGTCACTCACTGCATGACTCCCTCGCTTCTAGTCAGCCAGAGTTGATCACGTGGTCTACGCTTTACCATCGCAGAATCTGACATCCATATGCTGGCAAGCCTATTTCATGCTTCAGGTCCTTGGAGTAATGGGGGCTGAACTTGTGCGAGAGTAGGGTTAGAACAGAGCTCGACAGTGAGCAAAAAACTGATCAGAGAGAAAGATAGGCATTAATCTCCGCTGCATTTTATCACAATCTGCGTCCGTTGGCTTAAAACCCTCCTGTGTGTCTGTGGATGGTATCATCCACACTGGCCAGAACTTGTTCTCAGAGTGCACAAACATGCAAACAGAGCTCACATATGTACTGTGTATATTAAGTCCAGATTTGCATTTTATTTTTCTTTGGTGGACTGAGCATGCCAGATTTAAAACAATCTTCATTTTGGTGTCCTTTTACTGAGTTACATAAGCAGCCCTCTCTCACAATTTCACAGTGTGTACTTGTGCAAAACTGACAGTAATCCGTCAAAACAATGCATTTGTTTTAAGTCTTTCTCCCATCTATGACATGAAAACCACAAACAGTGAGATTACTTTAGTTTCTTAGGTTGCAGATGGACAGATATCCTGGACGGCTTTTCGAATTTCTTCCATGAAACTGGAAGAGGTACTGCTCAGGTCATAAGGGACAAACAATATGATGGAAGATCAGCTATCTGGTAGATACAATGATGGATGGATGGAGCCATTAAAATTAAACTGGGGAGTCTGCAGAAACTGCAAAAGAGCCAAAATGGCAGCCCTTACACAGAAGTGATAATGAAGGTGCAGGCTGGCAGCTAGCCTCTCTTGAGATCTTAGCGCCATGCAATTTATCATCCTCCATTACTTTGTATTAGTAGGCATTCAGGTTGCAAATATATGCTGCGGGAATACACACAGAGCCAATCCTAGGATATTGTAATTGCAGAAGTATACACTATTTGCCTAATTTGTGGATAATTAATTATGCTTTATATTGCATTGCTAGGATGATGCCAACCCCCTGTCTCGACCACTCAGGACCAAGCACCAGACCCGGGGTGACTGAGCCTTCTCCACAGACCCCTCCCTTTAAATCTCTCTCCCCAAACACATCCAAGGCTGCACCAATGTGTCCATGTTCAAATCACTGATCAAATCCCACCTTTCCAGAACTGTTTTAATGTGTGATTAATGATGTGTCTTATATATATTGTAGTGTGTTTTTTTTCTAGGATCATTTTAATTTGAGTACCATGAAAAGCGCTCTATAAATCAGATGAAATATTATTGTATTAATATTAAGGTTCTTCCTCCAGATAGAAGCTGGAGTCTGTGCTTTAATTCTGGACATCTTACACCCAACATGATGAGAATTTTAATTGGTTGCATCAGGCCAGGCAATAATTGCTCCTGGTTATGCTTGGTGGGCTGTGATGGTAAGAACATGTCATTTATTCAGCCGTGATATGAAACAGCAAACACAAGCTATCAGCATTTAGCATGTTTTACAACATCTATTTTCACTGGCTTTTCCTAGTGGTTTCATTTTATTGTTACATATTGTTAACATTGTGCTATTATGTTCACCTCATTTTCCCTGGGTGTTGCTATTAAGCATATTGAAAATAAATAAACAGTTGCAATTGTCTTGCTGTGCATGAGTGGGAGTAAAGCAGATAACAAAGCAACAATTTCTGATGCAATAGGAACAATAAACAAGTTCTGTTTTGGAGAGAGAGATCTCAGTGAGTATGACCAGGGTGTTATGCCAATGGCTGCACAGAAATATTCAAATTCAACTGATTCATCTTATTAGGTGGGTGAACAGATTAGCTGAAACAGGTGGCTAAGAGGTGTTTGGACATGTGTCCATGCTTCTGTGACAAAGCAGGTGTATATGCATGTGTGTCCATGTGTTTGTGTTTATATAGTTGAAAAATGACCTTTGGTGCTGAAGGCTAACGGTGCTGTTATTTATAGTCTGGGCCAAATGGGAGGGCAGACAGCATGTCACCATGGATACTTTGTCAAACTGTGGATGAGTCCACACACACAGAGTCAGACCTGCATGAGCTGGCTCAAACTACTGACTAAACCTTGCACTCCTTCAAATCAACCAAACCAACAAACACATAAACAAACATGCTCTGTTGCCAGAATTAATTATTGCCACCTAGAAAAGTCGAGCCAAGGTGACAATGATGATTTGGCAGACAAATTGGAGTACGGCGGTGCTGAAACAATCCTGGTTGCCTATTGAGATACTCAATATGATTCTGGGTCTGAAATCCGTAGATAATGGTTTTGGAGTTACATTTGTTCCCAGTTTTCAAAATGAGCAGGGCGTCTGCTGACAGCTTCAGTAAATAAAGCAACAAGACTGAAGAGTCTGTCACTGCAAATAGGAGTTACCTTTTCAGTGACTTACAGAGAGCAAGTTCTGTCATCCATCCAGGTATATTTGATAAGCTGAGGAGCAATGGACAGTGTCTGAAAGCAGCAGCCAACAGAGGGAAAATCGGATTTGTGATAGTGACAAAGTAAGCAGCCAAATTAATCTGAGATTTTGCTTTCTAATAAATATGATTGATGTGTTCAAACAGAGAGAAAGAGAGAGAGAGAGAGAGAGCGAGAGAGATGGAACATAATAAAGGCTCCAATCAGTACACCCTCGTTGAAATACAAAATTACTCCATTCTCTCAACAAATATTCGCAGATCTGACTTAGCATTCCTCATGATGATTACACTTGCTTTACAACTATCCCCGACTTGATTCTGACAGGCAGCTGATTATCTATAACTCATTCCAAATTGCCTTCCGTGTCTGCCACAACGGAAAGAAAGTAGCTAGCACCCGAGGGATTCACTGCATTCACCTGCAGCACAGTCGGTAAAAGAAGACAATTACGCAGCCAGGACCAAACTCTGATTCTCCCGCAATTATGTTGTCAAACTGTTGAATACACACACACACAGTCACAAACACATTCATCCATGGGTTGATTGACATATATATATATATATATATATATATATATATATACCCAGATGGACATATGCATGCATTTGGATGCATATAAATGCAGGTTCATATACAGCCCTCACCTGATTCTGAGATAGTGTCAAGTCAGTCAGACAGTAACAGGCTGTCCAGTGGAAACAGCTTCTGTTTTATAGCCTGGTTCAGAGAATGTGTTAATCCACAGTGTTAAACCCTCTCTGACATCATATCACTCATCTGGAGACACCGCTTTCTCTCTGAGTGACAGCCGTGAGACATCAAGGAGCAATGTAATCTGAAATGATTTGGGGTGTCGTTGCAGGCCTGGCAGAGCTGAGGAATTGATGTTTTATGTGACTTCAACACAGAGAAGATCAAAACTAGCACAGTTCTCCAGTATGCTGTTTGGAAGACATCAACAGCAGGTATGATCATACATAATCAGCTGCTTTGGTTACAAACACTAATGGCTGCATGAATAATGTTGTACAATTTTAGTTTGTAAAGACAGACAGTAAATTACCTAAGTGGTAACCATAGAGGATGTCAAAGAAATGTGAGACGTAAAGGTGAGTAACTGAACACAATTGCAAACACATAACCACAGGAGGGATAGTAAGGAGTATGCAAAGATGGCCATGCATAGCCTCAAGGTGTTTGTTTTGCTTTGAAATCACAAATTGTGACACAACCACACCTCAGGGTTAGGTCTGAAGGATTTGTATGACATGTTTCAAAAGCATATAGACTGACCAGTTTAACTCTACATTTATAGGTTGCTAGCACATTGGACTTCTGTAAAACGTCCACAAACAAAAAACTGGGTTTATTTGAATTATGTGAACTTTGAACTCTGTGTTTGGGCTATTTTAAGTCTGAGGGGCAGGTGAAGTACCAGTATTTAGATAAAATGCAGGTATTTGAAAGCAAAAAAGCAGAGCAGTTCTCAAAATCGCAACACTTCTCGGCTGTTGTAATTAAATGCTTTTCAGTTAAAATGGTCTGACACCAGTTTGGCGGACGCAGCACAAATCCCTGTGTGAATGTAAAACTGGTATCCAGGCTCAACACTGCAGCCAACAACACCAGACCACAGTGTTTACAATAGAAACAGAACACAATGCCTTCTTTACATGACCATGAAAACACTGTTGTTTGAATACAAACTTCACCGCACAAAACCTAGACTGTGATCTGGTCACTGATGAGTAGCCCAGCCAAACTCCCTTATAACCTACTCAGAACAAATACTACACTGCCCTATGACACCTCTGTCTTGAAACCGCTCAGAAAAGTGTGAATCATGGCCATATCTTTTGTCTCTACATCTCTCCCAGCTGATTTTTTGCCAGTTGGGGAAAGAATCTCAGCTCAATCTAACATTAAAGACAACTGACTGCAGGGAAATCAATTAATGGTGGAGTCTCTGACTCTGAGGTCAGTGCAGGTTAAAGTCTCCCAACGGCTCAGCGGGTGATCCACTATCAGACATGAGTCCAGCCAACACGTGACACATGTCACTGTTCAAGCTTAAAGCAGACATATCTCCCCTGCTTGGATCTGTAGTCCAGAAAGACACTACAGTTTTACTGTTCAAAAGTGCAGGACTTAAACCTACTATTTTCTTAATAACACAGGTGCACTTGTCTTTTCCACTGACTCACCAGAACTTCCCTGCTCCCCGTCAGACTTCATCCCGTCCTTTGAGAGGAGTTTTACAGAGGATTCCAGGGTTCCAGGATCTGTCAGGTGTGTGCTGGAGACTTTCAGGACAGACAAGAAGACAAACTCCAAAAAATCCTTCTTTCTCAAGCAGTTCTTACTCAAACCACATCCATTTTGAAATGTAAACTAACTAAATCTAAAATAAAGCTTAGTTGACACCAGGAAATACAGCTGCTGCTGTGTCTTTCCCTCTCTGAGTGTACCTGTCCAAGGCGACTCCCACGGCTCCAATGATACAGTACACTCAGCCCCTCCCCCTTAACTCAAATAGTTTACTAGGTAAAGAGGAGGAGCTGAGCTGTCACTATGATTTTCCCACATTGCTCAAACACACACACACACACACACACACACACACACACACACACACACACACACACACACACACACACACACACACACACACACACACACACACACACACACACACACACACACACCCAGCCTAGGTGTGGGCAGGTGAGCGTGTATGTAGTCTAACACCGGCTAGCAGCACAGCAACAGGTCTCCCAGCTGTTGACTTGCCTGAGGGTTTCAGTAACCTAATACCTTTAAAACAACACCTATGGTATCATGAAAATGACCACTGCAATGGGGAACACTTGCCAAAGAAAAATACTGTGAAGTTTGGTCTTATTTTTGCCTGCATTCATGATCAGTAAATTTAAAAAAAAACAAATGTTTGGAGATTGATGTCTTTGTGTCTTTTCTTTCAAGGCCATCAGTTTATGTTTTGAGTAACTGGAACAGACTACCATGGGAGGGAGTCATAAAGAGTAAAGTACATCAAAGCACCACAATAATGGTTGGATTAAGAACTACAACCATGGGATACACACAGGATATTATCATCATCCAGTGGATTACAATGCAGCTTGCTTTTAAATTGTACTAAACTAATAATCTATGTTTACATTTCAAAAGTTATCTTTGAAAGCCTTCTACATTTTAGTTTAATTAAAAAAGAAAAAAAATTCCCTGGTTGAAATGGAAAGAAAGCAATCAGACTTTCAATATCAGTGCAGACACAGGTTCTTATAACTTGTTCACACAAAGCTTGTTTTATTCAACCACCTCTGCAGTGACATGTAGTCCTAGGCAGGTAGGGGAATGAGGGATTAATGATCAGGTGCGAGTAGTTGTACAGATGAAAGCCCTACTTTAAACAAAGGTGATAAAGCATATTAATCTGCCAAAGATAAAAACTCTTAAACTAAGCAGAATGATGAGTCCGACATAAATGTAATCCCTACAAGTAAGGCAAACACAGAATAAGTCATTAAAAAAAGGCAAAACAGCAAATTTAAAAGACTCATCAAACAATGATTGAATTGTATCTTGAAGTTATTTCCCTTTCATGCTTGTAATAATTCCAAATAGCATTCTCTGTGGAGCCTTTGTGTGCCAATATGGATATTATCAACGAATATTATTAGAAATAATTCCTATTTTATCAGGTGATTAATTCACAGTCAAATTGAACAAATGATTATTATTTTTTTAAAGGTTCCCACTTCACTCTTTCATACAGAATCCAACATCCCATTCTACTCTCAGCATATGGGTCACCTTACCCCCTTGTTAGACAGCAGCTTCCTTGGCCTAAAAGAAAGGATCTGTGTCTGGGGGGGAGAATGGGGTAGGATGTCTTCAAACAAGTTAATGTAAAGGGGCAGGATGTGGAACAGGTCACTCCCTTTAAATTTTCCATTTTCCAGATGCCCATACCACCTCAGCTGGCTTCTTTCTGCTTTACGGCAAACTATGCTTAATTACATTGCTCATTGTAGCCTTTATAACGTCCCACTGACCAGAAAAGCTTGTTCTAAGCTCAAACACGGCAACTCACAAAACTGTGGTCAAATAAATGTAGTAAATAATTCTAAATTGATGCAGTTTTATTGTCAGTTATCTAGCGGATGTTTGTATCAAAAGGCCATGTGTACACTTCAGTACAATGAACCAACATCCCAAAAGTGTCTGTGATGCCTATTGCTATTATGTCAAAATCAATCAATAACTATGTCAGAAACCTTGATTGGATTCTCTGCAGAGTCGATAATCATTCGATGTATCATCACTCTCTCTGGGACAACAAAGCAGATGAAGAAAATAATCTCTTCATGTCTATTGTGTCCATGCATATTGGACAAAGTGAGGCAATTGTATGCTATCTACTCAAAAGGGGTGTTTGTGGCCCATGCAGGTCTGCAGCACCACTGATATGCATCAGATTAAAAGCTAAAGGGACGGGCTAAAGATAACTGTGAGGGATGGGTTGTGAACATGTGAGTGCGTGTGAGTTTATGATGATTTCACTTCATGATACCACACAGGATGCTCAGCAGATAGCAAGGAGAGAGCTGCTAAGCTATTTTGTACTACACCATTGGAATCAAGTCATTGGTTTTTGTTGGACCTTATTTTCCTCTTACTGTTGCAAGCTCGTTTCATAAAACGGTAACAAACCTTTTAATGCCAGGGAATAGGAAGGCTGCAGTAGTTATATTGGCTTTAAAGCACATTGTGTGTCTCTGCCTAGTACCCAATGGCTTAAGATTACAAATCAAACAATGAGAGATGACTCAGCAATTTCCCCATTCTAGAGAAAAGAAACTCAGAACGAGAATCTGAGAAAAAAACGTAATCGTGCCATTTATCATGTAACGCTGTGGGTTGTGAAGTTATTTAAGGAAATTGTGTGGGTCAAATAGTCTGCTGGAGTGGATGAGAAATGATTGCAGGGCAGTTCGCCGAAGAAGGTCATTTTTTGTGACAAAGGGGGTTTGCCATCTAAAACGAGTTCATGCTATCATTGTGGGCCACCAAGCTCCCAATTGTGCAAAAGTAAAAGCTTGCATATTTAACAAATACAGAAATTTACAAGCAAAGTACATCAGACCACATTAACAAACTACCTGTGCTTGCTCGGATGGCAGACTACATCATATCAATTATGCTATTCGTGCTCCAAACCTGTTGGGACATGCTAGCTGAAGTGTAAGGTGCCTAGGATGTGGTCCAGCTGCAGCTCAGTCACAGACACTTATGAAGATGAAGTGCTAATCAGCAGGTCTGTTGAGTTTCCTAATTAAAAGAATATACTTGGCACGTGACAGCTATTTACACTACATTAAGATAGCATCATTCACACTACAGGAACAGGGGAACAACAGGAAATTAGCTTTCTGTGACATGAATGGCTTATGCATCATGATATCGTAAAACAAAAACAAAAAAACTTGCATTTAAAAAGCTGACGCTCACCTTGTATGATGCAGACACAAGCACACACGCGATTCTAAATTCTGGGATGCCTGGCGGTGATGAGCTGAGAGCACTATTCCCTAAATGAAAATCAATTGAAGGAGACAATCTCTCTTTCTCTGCAGACAGTTAACACAATTCCCTTTAAAGCTCATGTTGCAGGTTTAATTTTCCAACAAATTTGTGCAATTTGCTTGTTGGTAATAAAAATTTGGTTATCCATTGTATGTGATGGTGTTGGAAATCCCAAAACGGAATGTAATACGAAAAGTAGGCACTATTTTACAGTGGTTTGCAATGATTCACCTTTCCCCCACAATGCATTGCTTGATGTCATGTTGGGGAGAAAACAGAGCAACCCACTGGTCTTACCTAATATGGCTTTTGGTCTTTTATTAACAGTTTATGATCTCGATCGAGACCAGGTGTCTTTAGCTTGTTTATAATAATATTGTTATTAGTTTAAAAAAAAAAACTTTTGAAGGATACAACGGTGTACAAATACTTGTTGTGTGTACTGTTGAGTATACTGTGAAAATGGTTCTTAGCTAATCGTAATCTGTAAAATATTGATTTTGTTTTAGCTCCTTGAGTGCTATCTGTGTGTGTGATCAGACCTGCTCCTTCCTTAAAAAACTCCCATATGGATTTATTTTAAAATTCTGCGCTTTGTTCTCAAATAAAAAGGACAAATGTTAAATTACACTGTACATTGTTATTTAACCAAACTTTACTGTTTTCTGAAAAGACGTGTCTTTCTTATTAACCCACATTTTCTACACTACATCTGGAGTATAGCTATATTGTCATTGAGTTGCTCAAATGCCCAGTGCTAGTACCTACTGTAGCAGTATCAGTTCTAACACTGCTATTATGAGGTATCACCATATGCCATTTTGTTTTCTTTAGATTATATGATATTAAGGGGAATGGCTATAATGGCTTGACACCATCTTGATACTATCATACATAAGTTACGTGTTTTTATATGTTTATGTTTTATTTTTATAGCCTGCCTGTATGCAATGAACTGGTATTGTCTAGGGATAAGTAGTCTTTCCTATGACTCAGTCTAAAAAGAATGGTAAAGTAAATATAAACAATTAAAATTCTCATGCGTGCTGGCTTGGAGGGGACCATGATCCTGTCTGAAATGTGTCTATACTATTTTTTGCACAACAGATTAAGGCAGCATGCCTCAAATCCTGGATGCTGAGTGAGGCACATCACATCCTCTGATCGCGGGGTGAGCTTGTCGACCAGCGGCCAAAACGCACTCACTCCCCTACAGCACAAGCTCTCCACCGCAGTTTCGGCACCACACACACACAAGCACCTGCCAAACACAGCGACACATTTTCACCAGAGGAAGAGGTAAACGCTTAGAAATAACACTAGGCAAATATGGTGTTACTACAGCTAGTCTAGTCATCAATCGGAAATGCGTTAATGTCGGGGTAAAGATTTAAATAGGGATTATCTTGGAGGGACGCATGAAGCCTTCTACTCCTATCTAACGAGATAAGTTTACTAGTACTTACCTGAACTAACGACATGATCACTGTCACTAGATATAAAGAAAACGTTGCCGTTCACTTGGTGCTATTCACTGACAGTAAAAAGAAAAGTCATTATTGTATGCACTGCTGCATTGCTAAATGCTAGCAACTCACCAGGAGACTTCCCCAACTCTCGGCAATTCCTCATTTGCCCTCTCACATCTGGGAGGTTTGAAATTATAGGCTGCTTGCTTTTCCAACTCTTCCTCATCCCAGTCAGTCGCCATAGTTCTAGTACTAGGCTAAGGCTAATCTCCCCAATGTGACGTCATCACCGAATTGAGTTAAAAAACACTATTTGGAGACTTGTTAAAAAAAATGATATACATATCTTGAGTGCTTTTTGTACCCAATAATCAACAGTGGTGTTTAACCTGCTACACAGCCTTTAAAGGACAGCAGCACCATACACACTGCCAAGAAGATGTCAACCTTTCATTGTTTATTTGACAAAGAGATAAGAGCACAACAGAGACAGTGAGAGAAAGATTAGAAATGAATTCTACTTATGTGTGTTTGTGTGTATGTGTGTGTATAGATGGTCAACCTTTTTAATCACTGCAGCTCTTTTTTGTGGCTTGTGAACACAGTGGTGTCCATCTTTTTAATGCCCGTCTTCAGAACCTTTGTTACAAAACACAATGCATGTGTTAATGGACACCCTCTCCTCATCAACTCACACTTTCCGGTTTTCCCATTCCCGTGATTATTCCAACACTGACTACAGTTTACCCAGAAAAACATTAAAACCACCCCTGTTCAAAGGATCAGCCCAAGAGTCCCAAAGTGTGAACTAGAAGGGAGAAAAAAAGTATAGACAGTGAACTGTGAAGATTAGAGTAGAATTGAAGAACAGTATGTAAAGGAATGTATTGCTACCTCCTACACCACAAAAAATGGAAAGAGGGAAATGTTGCAGTCATGTAGTGGTAATGCCAGTCCAAGTAATTGTTCAACACTGTCAAGGGCCAATCATGTCTGGATCACATCCAGAAGGAAACTGCTGTAATGTTCACTGTTGCCTGAATGTTCATGACTGTTGCATTTTTAGCCTTAAGCCAATGTGTTCAGCTGTAAAAGGCAAAGTTGGTTTTCTGCTCTATACGATTCGGTGTTGATTTGCATTTTAACACAGAGATATCATCAACATTGAAGTTCATATTATGTCTATCGAGGAATCAGGCAGTTTAGAACAAAAATAGCACTGCGTAAAAAAAAAAAACAGAAAACAAAAGGGTAGCATTGGCTTGGGTGTGTTAGTGGAAAGTAACTAAGTGCATTTCCTCAAATACTTTATTTAAGTACAGATCTCACATATTGTAAGTACAAATTTTCACATACGCAATCACTTCCATTTTATGCTACTTTGTACTACAGAGGGAGATATTACATAAATTACACCGTAGTTAACATGCAGTATGATTAAACATACCAATAGTATATACAACAGTTCAACTGAGAACCAACTACAGCATATACTGTTCACATCAATATCCATTAAAGAGTAAAAACAAAATGAAGAGCCAAGCTACATTATACTTACTTTTGAAACTTTAAGTACATGAAGCTGATAATACCTGTAATACAAATGCATTAGTTTGTTGATTAGATGTCCAACACTGCAGAGCACTTTTTAATACTCTAGAAAGTAGTCAGACCATAAATCATTCCATCCTCCGCCAACAGTTACAAGGTGAAGAGTGCAATTTTTCCATTTATATTTCAAGAAATACGATGCTGCATAAGGGGACCCATTTTTTCTGTCAGACAACCTTACATTTTCTTTTTTTGCCAGAGCCCTCTGTGCAGGGACCCTCTCTGTGCCAAAGCAGTTGTCTGACTAAAATGACTGAGGTGTGTTTGAAATGTTGTTTTGTCGCAGTGTTGTTTGTTGATCTGAACACGGCGTTAGACAGGGAACATAACCATAGAGTCAGCTGACTCCTGCTATTGCATTTTATTAAGTGATGACATGTCAGTGTTTGATTTGGTGGGTCACCAATGGATAACTGCAGCAGGTTAACAATGTTGAGGTCCCGGATTTGTTACAGCCTTCAAGAGGACTTCTCATAACCTCCTTTGCAACCAACCAACATTTTTACTCCTCAGGCAAAGCACATACATACTGTACATGTGGGGGGTGGGTCAACGTTAAAATGTCAACTGGAAGTCTTTTGTTTGAAATGAGACCAAAGGGTGTGCTACCGTATATTTTGGATGTACTGTAGGTCTTAAAAGTATCTGTCTTTTTGCACTTCATCTTCTGCTCTTTGGCTTATTCTTCAGGATTTCCCAACATCTACTACTTTTTCTCTATTCATCATCACTACCAATACTGTGCATCCTACATCTACAACTCAGACGATCTCCTTCACTCTTTATCACCATCATCAACTAGTTTATTTACCTCTCTATTCTCCCACCTTCATGTTCAGTAATCAGTGAAAAGAAACCGGCAGCCACCAGGTGCCACTCAGCTCTCTTCCAGATCTGGCAGCTCAGACAGCCACCATCCCTTTCCACCATCGCCTCCGCTGCCAATTCTCTACCGCCAGACGCCAGCTTAAATTAGCTGCACATGGGCCTTTTTAACAGCCATTTGAAGGGCAGGCAGAAGGTATTACAACCGGTGACTGGTTGTACCAGTTGGCTGTTCGCCTCGTGTCAGACTCCAAGGTGGAATTCAGAAATAGAAAATACACCTCTAGTACCACCTTGATGCCTGGGTGTAAATCCAAAACTTAACAAGGTGTAAGTGAAAATGTTGGAAGGGTCTCTTAAACGACAAAACAAACATGTGCAAAACACAATTTATTGACAGAGACTATAGAGAAATGTTTCATCCAGAGTGTTGTATTTTGGAAAAGTGAACTGTAAAAAATGTTTAGTGCACTGATTAAAAGCTGTTTATTTCGGCTTGGATCAACAATGATTATTTCTTTTAATTTATGACTACATCTTAACTTCATGGCACAGACTTGACATGGAACTAAGTCTTAGGAAGCCCTCCTACTTCCTTAACCACAGATGTCCAACAGTAAGTTTTTGTGGTTAGGTTGGATTATGCAGATCAGTAAGGGGTTAATAAAATAACAGGTTTAAATTTTTGTTCTTGATGGAAAATGTTTAAAAATAAACACTAACAATTTAATGTAACTAAAATTGCATTGCATGAAAAATATATCCAAAGTACAAAAACAAACTTGAAGTCTTTTATTGTACTATTGATATTTTCATGTTTATACATTTAACGTAAAACATGTATTGTGTGAACACTCACAGGGTATTAAGTATATTTTAAGAAAGTACACATAAATATGTAGTTTTTATTTACTTTTTTGACCTCCCTTGTGTGCTTTAAAATACATTTGGTGTGACTTGGTGATACTATCACTAACAGATTGAAGGCTTGCTGAGCTAATAGACAAAGGTTACTGCATGCACATTTGCTGTTTCTGGTCCATTTACTAGAGAGAGCGACGTGCCAACAACAAGAATTTCAGACAGTCTGAGACCTGGAAATTTTAGATGCACTGATAATACACAAGTGGGAACATTGCTTAGCAACCGTCACTGCAATAAAATGAATGAAGACACGTAGTGTTGTGCTGGATAGACCTGTGCTTCAACATGTTCTATTTTTCTGCATTTTCAGTATGAAAGTTGCTAGAGTATGCAAACAAAAGCATTGATTGATTAATTGAACAACACAGCTCCATATCTATATTTAGAACAGAATGTAGTATGTGGCAAAGCCTAACATTTTGAAAATATATTTATACTGTAAATATCTCAGTGGTGCAGCCTGCCTCTAAATGGATTCTAAGGAAATAAGAGCGAAGAAGAAAATACTATGAGCATTTGGAAAAGGCTCAGAGGAAGAAGAGAGGAAGTTATTTTTCCTTTGTTGATTGCTAAAATTAAGTCTTAAATCTGTCCCCCTGTTCACTTTTTGACCTTTGAGTTACACTTGTCAGTGGTCTACTTTAATGAAGCGGTATGAAAGTGAAAGTGACGGCTGAGAATCAGACTGCTGCTCTGCTCCCTTTGTCCCTTTCAACCTTTCAGAGGTCTTTAATGAAAAGGCCAGAGGACAGAGGCACACCGGCACCTTTGCATATGATTATTGCAGCTCAATTGAGATCTCCTGAGATTTCATGAGATCGTGTGTGTGTGGATCCACAGTGTGAATCTCCCATTAGATGTTTATGATGGTAATGTCCACTATGATCTCAAATATATTATTATTCCTCTTCTTGTCTTTGGTCATACTAGTACAGTGCCCCTTTAATATATGGCTGTTTTGAACGGGTCGATTATTTGGCCTGTGGAATGGGTTGTTATTGTTGGGGGTGGCAGTGGCTCATTCAATAGGGAGTTGGGTTTGGAACCGGAAGGTCGCCGGTTTAATCCTCGTGGGACTAATAAAATATGCATTATATATATTATACATCCCCTATTATTAACTAACTGTGTACTCTAACTACAGAGGAAAACATTGTACTAGTGCATTTCCCTGACAGAGAATGTTGCAGATTCAGAATACACTCACAAAATGTCACAGTTAAAATGTGCAGTCATCACAGACTCATGGCGGCTTTCCTTGCCTGGTCAGTTCCGAGATGAAGTTATCTTCTGTTGCTGTGTACTTAGAAGTGGTGAATTTCACAGCTCACAGTAACTTAATACGATATAGTGTCTGGCTTTTGTTTGATATCTCGGCAAAAATGCCTTTTTATTGAGTTTCCTCTAAGCAAAATACTCTTAGTGAATTTAAGCTAGACCTTTATTGTGAAAGGTAGACAGAGCCAGCGTTATGGCAGCGTTTTTTTCCTCAACCTTTATTGTGCAGTTGTGTAGTTTAATTCACAGTTTAATAATGTCCAATACTGTCCAAATTCCAAACCCTAAGTTCATTGGGTACACAGGAAACCAAGGTGAATGGGTTCTTTCACCGACACACACACACACACACACACACAAACACACACACACACACACACAGATGAGCAGTCTGAATGGATTATGTCAATACTCCAAATCTGATTTGGAAGATGATAATACAAACAATATCCAGTTATTGCATTCTGACATTGCTAAATAATGAGTCACATAAAAAAAGCAAAGTATGACTTCAGCCATTGTGTCTGAACATTTTGAGTAGCTAGTTCTAAAGTGTGTAAATTACAGTGGAGAAGCCAAGATATTGTTGCTGGTGGCAATTTAAGTGCCACCCTCCGAATGGCTACGAGGGCTTCGGTGGAGGCAGGTGTTTTGGAAAGTGTCAGCGTATGAGAAAAATGGAAGTGCTCGGCAGAGACTACTCTACCCATGCAACCACACCCACACATACACCATCACATTCTCCTGTTCGTTATTGTTCTTTTGTGCATTTCTGTCTCTGTCTCTCCTCCCCCCTTTGCTGTATGATTTTCTCTTGTTAATCAGAGTACATTCACAGGCAGCACTATGTCCTAAGGCAATCTCTCACCTCTTCTTCATGCCGCTCTTCACATTCCCATCCCCCTGTCCTTCCCTCCTAAGCCAATTTTTTTTTGGAATCCCTGTGTGACTTTTTTGCACTGACCTTCCTATTTTAACCGGCCCACATGCCAAGCTTCACCCATCTAGTGATAGCATTGCCAGTTAATGTGCAGAAGCTGCACCTGCCTCCATAATGATACAGTGCTCACTGCTTACATTTGTTTCCTCTCTCCTTCCTTGTCTTTCTGACTCTCTCTTACTGCAGACCTGAAATGAATTTGCTGATAACACAGGCCCTCAGTTCCTCGTTCTCGTTCGGATGAAACTTGTGGTGATGTACGTGGCCTTGGCCACTGCAGGGGTTGGTGGTGTGCGTGTCAGTGTTCTTCCTGAGTCTGCACCTTTACAGCACCCAGGAAACAACCATAGACCGACAGCAATGCACCAGCTAATTTGTTCTGAAGGACAGTGTGTTCGTGTGCACAGACATAAACATACAAATTATTATTTAAAAATATGCATATAACTAACCTTATCATGTGCATGATCTGCTCTACTGACATCCAAACGCCTCAACAACAAAAAAAATCTTTTAGCATGTTCTGAAATTTCATCAGTTGGATACAAAAAAGGTAAAAGGTTTAGAGCGAACTGGACAATGTCCAATCCATTTACACCCACTTTTCCTCTTTATTGTCTTAAGATGGTGCATGCTATAAACTCTGCAGGGTGCCCTAACTTTTGCAGATGCCATTTTTTTGTTTTCTGTTATTTGGAAAGTGTAAATGATGCAAATAAAATCTAACTTTTTATGATATATTATGCGAATGTCTAATCTGTCATTTGGTGCCTTTTGGAGATTTTTCCATCTTTTCTTAGCTTCTTTATGCACATTAATACAAATTTTTACCTGGGATGCCCAAACTTTCGAGCTCCACTGTAATCTCTAGGAGGAGTTTGTTAAAGTGCGACATGGGGAAATGGCAAAAATCGCAGTTACTTAAAACTTTCAGTTGAAAATGGCAGACTTCCTGATAGGTTTAAGGTATGGCTCCAATGAGCTTTGTAGGGTGCACTAGCAAGCTATTTTTGTACAAAAATTCCTGAAACCCTTAAAATACGTAGATTTTAACCAGGATTGATGGAACTGGCAATTTTGGTGAGTTTTTGAATATATATATATCTATATATATATATATAGACATATATATTGTGTGTGTATATATATATATATATATATATATATATATATATATATATATACACAGTATATTGTAATATTATTGCTTTACTATTACTAGAGAATCATATCATACAATCCTGAACTGAGTTTCTAGGATTTCCAGGAACTAGGTAATATTTTCCTCCAGAAATTTAGTGTATACACTCAAATAAAATACAAGTAGCTCAGAATGGTACTAAGGTTCAGTACTTATCTATCTGGTACTGATCTGCAGTGGTGGAATGTAACTAATGCACCAGATTCCCTTTTTTTCCCAAACAATCTTGTAAGCACTCTCAGTATCATTACGACATCGACAGACGCTAACAGGACAGCAGAGAGAACTGGCAGCCAAAGAGACCCCTAAGCAGGACACTCTAATGAGGAAAGGGCCCCTGAGGGCTCCTTATGTGACACTAGAGATCCATACTGAGGTTGGCAACCTTACAGAATCCACAATCCAAGAGATGCGTTTGTACTGGTGCCATCATTAGCTACTTTAATCCTCCAACTTCCTGAAAGAAGCTTTTGTCATGAAAGGGCTGGAACATGGAAACAGACTACAGATAAATGACTGTAACTGTGTTGGTCTGGAGAGCTGATGACGCCTATGCTGAGACACGTCTGACCACCTAGTTAGATCTGAGTCTGTGAATGAATAAACCCCTTAAAGTTTATAGGCAGCTTATTGGGGATCCTTCACAGTGACGCAAATGACTAACAGCAGAATTGTAAACACAGATGACTATGAAGCGTGAAAGTATTTACTTTTGACAGAGCCATATTGTAGCATCAGTTTAGAGAAGGTTTGAATGCATCAAATGTAAAACCAATAGCAATTGGAACAATGGTGGAACGGTCTCCACTAGCTGTAAGCCATGAAATACTGTAAGAAATCAGGCAACTACTGAATCAGCTTACTGAATTTAAACATTTATCTTATGAATTTGCATCAGAACATTAGAATGTGGTTGAAGTAAAGTCAACCAAAAACCATAACATTTATGCAAATTGACCCAAAAAAACTAAATAAACTTCAATTTACCTCTAGTTTAACAGCATTGAATTGTTGTTGATTCTTACACCTTTAAGTCTTAGTAAATGGTAAGTCAGTAATCACAGGATGTAGCTTTAACTTCTGTGGTGGCCTAAAGGTTAGAGAAGCGAGCTTGTGACCAGTAAGTCCCCAGTTCAATCACCAGACCAACAGAATAAAATCTGGGTGGGGAAAGAGCAGCCCTTGTCCCCTCCCCCATTACCTCTACTGAGACAGCAAGGCCCTTAACCCCAACTGCTCCGGTAGAGCTGCTTAGTGGCAAGCAGATCAGACTGTGGTTGTACTGGGCAGCTTCCACGTATGAATGTGTGAATGTGACAGATGTGAATGTGACAGATGAGAAGTTGTTCTCAATCGACTTACTTGGATAAATAAAGGTTAAATAAATACAATAAAAATGTCTAAATTGTTAAAAATTGAATAAAATGTAAACAAATTGCTTATGAATGCAATCATAATATTGCCTTTACCAGCTATCACGACTACGTTTTCTTCTTCTTTCTTGAGTTGAGTCACATTCTTCTTACAAATACAATGTATGTATTTAAATACATACTGAGAACATTTTCAGCCTGGACTATTATTTACTCACTGTGTTGTTATTGTAGACTACATACTGCAGTAGGATGTATAATTTCTGCCCTGCTGGTGCATCCAAGCATGCAACTAGAGGCCAAACTGAAAGAATACAAACTGCACAAAAACATAAGCAAACTGTTGTCGGTAATTGTTGTGTTCCTGGTTCAACGTGCACACAGACTGAATTGAGAAGCAGCTTTTGTCTGATAGCTGAAAAGCTGTGTGTGATGTTTTTTAAACACAAGGCTCGCTAGGTTCATTAGCAGCCAGACGCAACCTGGATCACAGGCAGCCCTCGTAAGCTAGAATAATATGTGTAATGTGCGCTCATTGTTCCAACAACAGGTGCAAGCAGCAAATGCTGAGAAGGCAGAGGAATTGATGCAGAGGTGCTACTATTAGCTCCTCCCGCTCTCATGGATTGTGTTTTTGCAGGAATTTTTTGGGATTCATATTTATGCCTTTGTGACAACATCCTCCACAACATCCTCCCATAGTGGCACT
>NC_045739.1:14219822-14224392 GCF_008692095.1 Etheostoma spectabile | reverse complement strand
TTAAGTCAACCAGCTTTGGTCCAACAGAACTGTTCAGGTCTCACCTTTGTCCAGAGAAGCATCTGGGGAGTTGAAGTCCATTAGACTGCTGATTTCAGTCTTGTAGCAGAGGTCTGTGGCTGGCGGCTTCTGCCTTGGTTGGGCAGAGGGATCTCGGAGAAAAACAAATGACAAACTAGGTTAACTTAAAAGACAACATGTGGAGGGATTTAGAAAGATAGACAGACAGTGGAATTAATCTGTGTTCTTGGAAAAGAGATTTAAACTCAAGCATCAAGAACATGTGAAAATACTAAATAATTTAAAGTGAGTACAAAGAGAAAGGACATGACCTCGAAGATTAATATTATCTTAGTTTGGGTTAATGTGTGTGGATTATGTTTGTAGAAGCATGTGGAAGGGCAAATGGAGCTGTGAAATGTGTTTCTAACAATCATTTAATATGACTATACAGACAGCAACAGCAAAAGGAGAACAAGAGAAAAAGACTGTGTACACCCAAAAAGCATGATAATGCATGATAGATTAAAGTCCTCATCAGTGTGGGCTTACCTCTATGCAAACAATGCACGAGGAAACAAAATGATTAATGCAGCACACCACACATCCCTCTCAATACACACATAATGAACTTTTACTCCTCACTCCTTACACTGTACAAACTCTGCAGTACCTTACCATTCATCAACATAGCTACTGTCTCTGGGGAGAGCGTGAACACCTCGCTGCAGCAAAAGCAGACAATCTTAAACACATGCAGGCCCACAAACACAGTTGCTACTTTGAGAGACTGCTGCATATGAATATTAGCATTTTTATGACCAAAGTGTGATTTGATTTCTGGCGAGGCTCCAGGTCAACTCACATATATGTTTTTGCTAAAATGACGTTGTCAATTCACCATTTGCAGTCCACTTCTGCCACCCTCCCATCCTAGCAAACTCAATCTCATCCACTTCACTCTTCAACCTCTGCTCATCTCTGGCGTTCTCCTCCCGCTCCTTATCCCTTTCTGTTCTTTCTGCCATCAGTTCACCACCCACCTACAGAGAGCCCTGTTATTGTTTGAATTATTTGCAGTAATTGAGCACAGATGTGTCTGACTGAAGAGCTGGAGGTCTAGGGTGGTGTGGTCATTATGGCGAGATAAATCATCATTATTGTCAAGATGGACTTTATTGAGCTTTATTAGAGCTGCATAAGTGCTGTGTTAAAAAAAAAAAAAAAACACATTGCAAATCTATAATTTTTCAAACTAGCCCACGGTACAGCCTTTGGCACCAGGAACACAGTTGTCTGTTTTTTGAATAATGTTAAAATTCACAGTGCATACTTATCTGCTATCGCTTTAAGTGTCTGCTGCCCTGCATTTTGCACTTGACAGGCCTTAACCAACTTTTAGAAACTTACCAAGGGAAAAGGAGATGAGTGTGGTGGAATACATTTAAAGGAATAAGCAATGCTGGTTTCTTGATAGGGATGGAAAGGTAAAACTGACTGTGATATTGCAACTAATACAATATCGTATTTGTAAGCAATCATTGCCCAATATGAAAACGCTGATTATGTAACAACAATTTTGCATGTGTCTCTTTATTGTGAGAATTGTCCCACTAATAATGGCACCAAACACAAAAACAATCCAAATAATAACGTGGATACATTAAAGGCACATTTATAGAGTGACAGTTATGGAGTGATGGATATTTTCTACGCTGCAGCCTTACTTTGTGTTTTTACATTGAAATCTTACAGGTTAAAGATACAAGGAACAAAGAAACACTTTCTTGGCTGCAAATCATTTTAGATGATTTCTGTCCCCCTGCTGTCCTCACATGTCAGCAGGAATATTATCTGACAAAGACACACACTCTATTATTATCTCACTGCAAGTGCAGTGTATGTCTCTTTCAGAATAGCATTACATTAGAAAACCAGTATGTTTGTCTCTAAAGGAAGAGATGGAAATAAATAAGGTTGGTACATGGAAAGATCGTCTAAATTTCAGTTGTCCTTCTTAAGCCTTTCTTTTTAGCTGTAAAGAAAACAGAAGGCCTATGGGGAAAAACTTCACTTCAACTTCAAGTTCACACCACTTTTGTCAGCCTTCACTCTTTACTCACATTAAGTTGTATTTTTTTCTGTCTCAGTGGAAAGGGATATATACACATTAGCAGTGAAGGCGAGGGTTATAATACTTTAGTAAGTGAAGAATATATGTTTCATGAGAAAGCAATGTAATGAGTAGAAGCTCTTTTTTTTTTTTTTTTTTTTTTTTTTAAACGCTGATGGAATTTATCACACTCATGGCGGTTATCCAAATCATTGTATCCCCACCAAACATGGTCTACTAGCACTGAATGAAAATTTGTCAGACGGTTGTTTTAGACGTGAAACAGCTCCTTCCTTTAGGGAATACAACTTACACGAAAGGAGGAGTGTAGGACAGCCGCCCTACCCGGGAGTGTGGGCCTTCTGAGCAAATAAAAAACACTTTTGCCATTAAATGTTGTCCGATAATGATGTCCAACGACACATCCTATCATATCACATCAACACCTGTTTCGTGTCAAGAATACCGATGAAGCCTTTTTCTTAATATATAGCATTTTTCAATTAAGACGTGGAATATTCCATTATTAATTATATTTTTAGAAGCATTCTTTGGACATGTATACAGCGCATTCGGAATATGTGGCTCAGTCAGGTTTTTAACCACAGTTTACGACCTCTTGCCTGTTTACAGCTTATGGTCAGCCCTGTGCGTTGCTATGGTTGCTGTACACAAACCAACCACCCAACAGTTTGCAAAACAGATCCGATAAGAAGGTGACACACAGCTACTTTTAAACATTAAAAAATACTTGGATAGCAACATGTTTTTGGATATGCACACACATTGCCACACCAACCTTTTCAAGAAGCTGATTGAAGAATTGAAAGAAGGACGCTTTTGTTGTGGACCTGTGTTCACATGGTCCAACAAGTCTGCCGCCGCTGGTAAACTTTGAAGAAATTGTATTTTGCGCGGCTACATGTAAACGGGAAAATGAGTGGAATATTCACTTTCATTAGCCATGTAAAACGCTTAGTTGAAATATCATATTTTTCAGAATAAGGGCAGAAACAAGAATATTATGTGCATGTAAACGTAGTCCCTATAGTTCTTTGACCATGAAAACTGTTATACAACAGAAGTGTCTTCAGTGACCCTGCCTACCTGACTGCGGGTTCCTATGGGAGTCTGATGCTAACCTTTACAATGTTACAGTACAACTTACATGGAGGACTCAGCCTTTGTCAACAAGAGCCCCCTGTTGTTCCTCTTCTCAGCGGTGATGAAGCACAAAATCCTTGTCAGTGAGACATGAATCTCCCAAAATAAACTATTCCCTCAAATTAGAGGAAGCTAAACCTCCTTCACCCTACAGACTCTAAAGGAAGATGGAGTTCAAACTACAGACTTCATTGTGTTTTTTTTAACTCAGACGCTTGCTTGAGGGGATCCAAATATTTAGTAGTCGGTCAAAAGGCAATCTTTAAAGCCGATATATATAAAGCCGGAATATTCAGGTACACAAGGCTTCAATACGCTACCTCAGTTTGATTGTTGTTGTTGCTGTTACTGAGAGTGCCACTGAAAATAGGTCTCTTTTAATATTTCTATTTACCGATGCACTATTATTATTGGCTATCACCAATCTTTTTCTATTTGAGCAAAGGTTGGAGGTAGCACCATTCATCTACTTGGGCCGATACGTCCTTCCCTACAGAATAAACTGACAGCAATTTGTACATCACAGTGTATTTGTCTGTAATTGCCCCATGAACACTGCAGTGATCAGTGTTGTAGCAATTATATCAACACCAGTTTGCCGTTATGGTTCTCAGCTGTTAGCAAAAACACATGTTTCTCTTTTTCTCTCTGAAAGGTTCTGACAAGTCCAACCACTCAGGATAACTTTACCTTCAATTAACCAGGCATAATAATAACAACAGACTTTATATTATGGAGACCTTGATACCTTTACATAGCAGGAAGAGGACTCCCATGCTCTATTAAGACAATTGAATGACGAATGATTGAATGAAACAACCAATTATATCCAGTTACTGCACTAGAACATAGTCCTCTACATCCACGCAGAGTTCATTCACAGATGTTGGAGATTATTGTAGAGGTAATTCAAGCAGTCCCAGCTGTAATGAGCTGAACTCCGTATGATTATGATATATAACTTGCCATTTTGTAACACTCCTCTGGTTAAATGTTCCAACTGTCCTAAAGACAGATCGAGATGAATAACTAGTCTTCATGGTTGGACTGTTCTCTCTTTCTGTTTCTCACATTCCTGTCACCACCCCTCTCCCTCGAGTCCTCTCTTCTTCCTTAGCTGACTTGACTTAACTGACTCGCCTCTCCATTCCCCTCCTCATTTTCTATCCTTTCTCTGTCGCTGTTTAATGGGGTTTCCCAAGCTCTTTACTCTTCTGAGGCGGCCATATTTTATCTGTTGGCACAGCGCAGGAAAAGATGATGGCTGGAACAAAAGAAGGCTCTAATGAGTAG
>NC_045739.1:14218518-14219812 GCF_008692095.1 Etheostoma spectabile | reverse complement strand
ATAGGCGCTGTTGCTGGAACCTTCAACGAGGCGCCCATGTTCCCCGACTCAGTCTGCAATCTGCAGATAGGCACTGCCTCTCTTTTCTTACAACTGCCACCCGCCTTTAATTGCACTGACATTCTCTGGTCTCGAGACTGCCGGACTTGTGATAAAGCTTGCGTATTCATGCATTAATCATCAGCCGCTAGGACAGGCCTTTACCCCCCGCAGCACCTGCCTCAAGACCCCAATTCAAGGTGCCCTATAAATACACTGCAGATAACTGGAACTAATGGACCAGGGGTGTGATTGTGGGGAGCTAGCACTTAACGTTTAGCTGCCCACGCTAACCATCGGCAATCTCAAGACGACTCGTTGTCAATTCATATTGTAATGAAAGGTTCCTGAATGTACTAGGCAGACCATTCAAAAGAAGCCTATATGTTGGGAATATTATTAGTTGGTGTAAGGAGGACTCGGGAGAAAATGAGCTGCCGTCTGAGAGACTAAACCGAGAAGAAGCGGGCTTTTGTCAGTCTGTGAATGGCATTTTCATAGTGGCCATCAGAGGAATGAACACATCACCACTATATGTAGAGTGACAAATGGCCCATTTGCTGTGCTCCATGGCAGACCAGAGACAGGTGCCCGCAAGCACTACAGCTTTGAAATGGCCTGAGCACGGCCACTTCAACACCACATTTATCCCTGGAATCAAAGCACTTTAGGAGATGGAGAGCTATGTGACAGCTTCTATCAGAAAACTGAATAGTGATGAAACTTGTCCTTTGCCAACATGCTGCATTCATATCCCATTTGATAGGCTTTAAATAACATATGAATTCCACCTTCAGTATGTTATTATCTTTACTGACACTCTTCCCCAGCCTGCTGTAGCTGTGAGGATGTTTATATTATGCATAAAGAGATAATGAGAGATTAGAAATGGCAACAGTAATGCCATGTGCCACCTTTAACTGTTAGAAGCGTAGACAGCTGTGGTTATTTGAACCACCAGTCTTCATGTGTGAAGATCCGTTGTACATTAAGATGGTGTAAAGTTGTCATGGGGATGAATTAGAATGCACTTTGTTAATTTCATAGATCAAACATAGTTACAGTACAGTTTGTTGTTGGAAAATTAGAAGGCAAGTATTTGAAATGATAAGGAGAAAAGCACACTTCTAAATTGTCTTAAAGGTCCAATATGCAATATATTTACTGTAATAAATCCAAAAATGACCCCAATGCATGATCAAATATTAAGGAAAAATGCGAAGTTGAAAGACTATCTTTTCTGACAACAATGCTA
>NC_045739.1:14216715-14218508 GCF_008692095.1 Etheostoma spectabile | reverse complement strand
TTTTCTCCTTTTGTAATTTCCGTTCTGTGACGGAATGTCTGTCTGTGTTTTGGCCTGTGTGTTGTTATCAACTGCCCAGTTTAACAGCCAGACGGGGTTGCCAGATATATCTGTAAAAACGTAAACCCAGCTCGCTACTTGTAACATTAGTACAGCCATGAAAGCAGAAAACAAACAAACAAACAGGATCAACAGAAATAGATTCTACCTGACCTAAAAAAAAAACATGACATGTTTCTAACAGTTCCGTGACCAGAGACGTAACAAACCCTGGTTAAATATTGGAGATGTATTTGAAAGATTGAGACAGGTAACGCCGCCATGCTAACCCTGCTAACGTTACCAGAAGAACCAGGCCAGCAGGCCACGGCTGTTTAAAACGTGTAGCTTTTTCAGCAGCCGTAGCTGACAATGGTGAGTTATTTTAAGCCAACAGAGGGGGCTGTAAATTGGGAAGAGAGGACCGTAAGTTAGCAGTGTGTTTAGCAATTGTTGCCATAATTCTAAGCCAATAAAGTGTGTGTATTTCAGTCGGGTGGAAAAGGTTGACGAGGTTGTGGAATTCTAAGCCGAGGAAGAGTGTCTGTCAGTTGGGTACAGAGCTCCGCGTGAGCACAGGCTTTTATGACTTTCAATATAGCCAGCATCAAACGTTAGCTACTCTGCTGTGCTGTGAAGTAAGGTCTGGGTGAGACAAACATCTAGCAACATTGTTGTGGATGCTGTGGTCTCAGCATGGCAACCTCCGTAAACTTCAAGTTTGAGGAGGAGGGGGCGAGGGAGACAACTCTCTCCAGTATTTTGAATTTGTACTGCAGTAACTACTTTAAACACTAGCTGTCAGTATTACATATTGCACCTTTAAAGGACTAATTTAACATTTTGGATAATAAGTTTTTCACTTGAAATGGCAGAGAGATAGATGAGAAAATTGATAACATCTATATGTGTGTCCATTAAACCAATAAGTGTGTATTTCCCAAGGTTATTCCTTTGAATCAAGAATGTTCATTTTAGTTTGAAATTATTTTATTAGGATGACCCCTTGAGATGTACTATCTTGTTGTCAAGGGGGTCCTAGACAAGATACCACACAAACAAAAAAACATTGCACATATACGAACAAGATAATTAAAATAAAAAAAAAAAACAGAGCCCACAATTACAACAGAATAAGTAATAGATGATTACATGATCATTCAGAAACAGATCATGACATGATCATTCAGAATATAGCCAAAGTTTACTGTAAAATGTTTGTGAGATTTAGTGGTTCAGTAAAGAGAGAAGAGAGAGGAATGAGATAAAATTAGAAGGGTGTTAAAGTCTGCATGTGCAGTTAGTATGAATGAGTATGAGCAATGCAGTACACAGAATCAGCAGAATCCATTGTTGGCAGTATAAGTTGAAGAGCAATTTTTCTTTCTGACCTTAAGTGAGAAACAGTTTCTTGAATGGAAAAGGAGACTAAGACTATAATTCAATTTATGTACAATATGATTATTATGGTATTTAAAAGAAAGTTCAGAGTCAAAGTATAGGCCCATGGATTTGATATGGTCAACTTTCTGCAATGTAGTGCGATCCAGACAGAAAATACGACATGAATGTGTTTTGCATTTGAGTTTGATGTTCTTTTGAGTGCCAAAAATAATAGTATGTGTTTTTGTTTTATTAAAGAGTACATTATTAGCTAAAAGCCAGCGCTGTAAGTTATTAAAATCTGACTGTAGATCTGCTTCAATCTGCAGTAAATTTGTATGAGAAGTATATATATATATATATATATATAT
>NC_045739.1:14211295-14216705 GCF_008692095.1 Etheostoma spectabile | reverse complement strand
ATATATATATATATATATATATAACAGTATCATCAGCATAAAGCTGAACAGAACACTTACAACTAGAGGGAAGATCATTAATAAATATAGAGAAAAGAAGTGGACCAAGCATTGATCCTTGAGGCACACCATAGTGTTGAGTTAGAGTGTCAGATTTGTTTCCATTAAAAACACATTGTTTTCTATTGTGAAGTTAAGAGTTGAACCAGAGTAATGCAGTGCGTGAAAAGCCAATAGCATGAAGTTTATCCAGAAGAATGTAATGATTGACCAAGTCAAAAGCCTTTGTCAAATCAATAAAAATAGTACCAGTTATTTCATAAGTGTTCGTAGCAGTGAGAATATCGTTGGTTAATTTTAGCAATGCAGTAATTGTACAGTGATTTGAACAAAAGCCAGACTGAGAAGCTGACAGGATATTGTTTTCATTAAGATAGCATGACAGTTGATTATAAATTAATTTCTCAAACACTTTAGTGACAGAGCAAATGAAATTGCTCTATAGTTGTTCGGATCTAGTGCATCGCCTCCTTTATGTAAAGGAGTAATGCGTGAACATTTCCAAATTCTGGGTAATTCATAGGTGGACAGAGACATATTAAAGAGATCACATAGAGGATACATAAGTTCATGAGCTGATAATTTTACAAATCTGGCTTCGATACCATCCAGCCAAGGACCATTACTCACTTTGAGATCATTAATAGCATTCTGTACCTCAACAGGTGTAATAGTCCAAAAAGAAAATGTGCTGCTAATAGACAATGGATTATTAGGTTGTAAATGACCACAAATAGATTATTCAGGCTCTACAGAGGAGACAGATGAGAAGTGCTTGTTAAAGGCTTGGGCCATTAAAAGTGGTTCTTGTAAAATGTTCTTTTTAACTTTAATTTGCTTATGTACAGATTTGTCAGATGCATTAGTTATTGTTTTAATCTTAGACCAGAACTGTTAAGGATTTTTTAAATCTTCAATGAGAGATTCTTTGTAATAATTAGATTTGGCATCTCTCGTCATAGGTTTGCTTAGATTTCGTAACCTCCTGTATTCATCTCAATCAGTAGGATTCTTAAACCTACAAAATGTGGCCCAAACAGCATCTCTCTGCCTGAAAAGTCTAATTAAGTCAGTGCTTATCCAGGGAAGGTGCCTGCCTTTTACTTTAATAGTTTTCAGAGGAGCATGTTTATCAATAGCTGTATTCAATTCAGAATGTAAAAACTCTCATGCATCTTGGACATTCAGAATTAACTGATATCTATCCCAGTTAATTGAAATTATATCATTAGTAAAGTTATCTAAATTTAGTTTTTGTATTGTCTAATAGTAATTAGTTTTGGAGGTAATATACTTAATAATTTGTTTGATTTTCCATATACAGTACATAACTGCATGGTCACTAAAACAATCAGACATAATTCCTGATTTTAGAAATCAGTTTGGATGAGAGACTAGTATCCAGTCAAGCAGGGACTGACACATTGGTGTAACACGGGTAGATTCACTTATTAACTGGGTTAGATTGAGATTTCCAAAACTATTCTTATCATTAGTAGCAGATTTATCAAACCAATTTTTATTTAAATCACCTAATAATGTAATTTTGTTTGTGAATTTAATAGAATTGATGGTAGAGATCATGCAATTTATAGATTCAGCAGGTGCAGATGGAGGTTGATATGTATTTCCAATTGTTATACACTTCTCATGCAGAGTTATTTTTACAAAAATGCACTGAAAAAGCAGGGGTTCAACATCTGGAGTGATTAACGGTGAGACCAAATTAGAAGACACATATGTGGATACACCGCCTCCACTTTATCAACCCTATAAAAGACATAATCAGCAAGTTTGATTTCACTGTGTCAGATAAAGTGATAATGGCAGGTGTATACTGTTCAACCCATGCTCAAAGCATATCAATTTTAGTTAGAAGACTTCTTATGTTTAAATGAATTATTTTCAGACCTTTAGCAACGTCCAGTTTGATATTTAAAAGTTAAGAAAGTAAAACCACTGATCAAACATATTGAAACAGAAAAAGTCAAAAGAGGTAATTTGTAGGACTCAAAATTACTAAATCAATATAATTACAATAAGACACACAAAAAACAACAAAATACATAACATACACAAAAAGACAAGACAAGGCAACAAGAAACAAACACAAGACTAGCATATTAACCCGGGTCACCAAACCCAGGTATTTGGTGAGTAAACTAAAAAAATGAGAAGAAAAAAAAAAAACCTGACATCTGAGCTTAACCTTTGAGCTTGGCCTGCTTCAAGGTGAAGACATTAGAGTGCCTCAAAACCCAAAATTAAATGATATATTAAATCTGATACATTTAGCAAGTTAATAAGTAGTAGAAATTAATTTACAGTCAAGACAAGACGACCTTTTACAAAACTATCTGCCTTTTTTTTTGGTGGTTATAACCACCGTATTAACCAAATTAAGTCAGTAACCATGATTAATTCATAATAAATAAATCAATTGTGGAAACAACGTATTAGAACAAGAGAAGAGGGAAGCAATCAACAACAAAAGAGAAAAGGTTACTGAACAAGCTATCTATCCAGGAGAGCTCATGGAGGAGTCCTTGGGTGCCATAAAGACATCCTCAGCCATTTTGTGGTCGTTGAATAGCTGTTTTTCTCTATCAACTACAACACTCAAGGATTCGAGACCCAACTCCGGAACCTCTGTTTAACCTTGACTAAGTCTTTACGTTTCCTTGTCAGGTCAGCGCTATAGTCAGCGTAGATGAAGATGCGGCTGCCAATAAAAGTCAGTTCTTTTTTTCCACAAGCCAGGTGAAGTATCTTTAATTTATCCTGAAAGTGGAGCAACTTAAACAAGATAGGCCTGGGACTGAGTCTCCCATGTGAGCGGACTTTGTGGGCAAAAGTACGGTGTGCCCTCTCGATAGCCGGCGGTGAGGGAAAGTCATCTTTGCCAAGAAGCTGAGAGATCAGACCAGTCATGAATTCCAGAATGTTGCGACCTTCTGCGGCCTCTGGTATCCTGAGAAAAAGGAGATTTGCAGATCTGCTCCAATTTTCAAGATCATCAACCTTATCAACCAGGTATTTATTATCAATTTCCAGTTGTTTGACTCGGGTAGAGAGATCCGACAGATTACCCTCATTTACTCCGACAAGTTGTTCCGTCGGCAAAACATGATCCTCTTATGTGGATAGGGATCTCTCCATACCACTCAAGGTGCCAAAAATTGGATCCACTTTAGTGTCAAAGAAAGTAATTAAATCCTGTTTAACTTGATGGATGGTATCATGCAGGGACTTCATTTGGATAGTATACATTGTTTGGTCAATTGTTAGCAATTTAATATCCTTTAAGATCTTAAGAGTAGATATGTCCCAGTCAAGCCAGTCATGTGCCTTAATATCAAGCAACGCATGGCCACAAGATTAGGATGAAAAAACAAGCAGACCATGACTCAGAATGGCTCAGTCATCTTGCGGCCATCTTGTCAAGTGTTAGCATAATAATAATTCACAGGCTGGAATTTTGACAAACTATAATACTGAACCAAAAGTTACACTGGGACACAGCCTTACACCACTTTAACCAACCTTGTTATAGTAAAAAACAGAAACTGTGGATACTTAATAAACTGATTTGCAATGTGCCTTGAGAATGAAAATGAAGATATTTGATTAATTATCCAAACACAATTACCATATGAAAAAAACCTAGAAGGTAAGATTGAAAATAAATCCTTGTCAGCGCCCCTCAATTTGTTCAGAATCAATTTAATAAATATCATCTATAGCAAATGTGTTTCATGAACAGCTTTTAGAAGCAATTATGATTCAAATGCAGTGCAAAATTATTCAAGTGTAGTATTCTCCAAAGGACCTTGCGAGGCTGGTTTTCTTTCAAATTCCCTTGGGTAAGCACAGTGGTGTTTTGTGCAGTTTGCAGCTTATTTTTTTAGTGGTGCTGAGTGTAAAGTTTTATAATATGATAATCTGCAAGCATCTCATAACATTTCATCTGAAAAGCCACTACATTAAAATATTACATGTTATCCCATATAGCTATTATGTAGACATTCAGTGTCAGATGCATCAAGAAGTTTACTCTGGGCTGAAATATGTGCCAACAGAAGCTGAATTTTAATCATTTATATTTGAATTTGGATTGCCAAACTTGAATAATTGCACTGAAAAACTGAATTTGAATCACATAATTTGAAATTGTATTGTTTAATTTGAATCATTGCTTTGAAAAACTGAATCTGAATAGTATAGCTTGAAATTGAATTTATTCATTTGGAACTGAAATCCAATAAAATATGATCATCAATGAAAATTTAGCTCTTTATATATCTTCATATTTAGGTCTCACAATTCAAATTCAGTTCACAAAATTCAATTTCAACTTTACTGTATAATGTATATGCGCTACAACTCATAAACACGCCACGGTTCTGATGATGGGTGGCAATTATGATCCCATAAATAATAATAAATCTATGATCAGTAAAAGATAAAACTGCCCTCATCTAATACTGAGGCCAAACAACTGAATGAGGAGAACCTCCTTGTTAAACCGCTGCTGTTTTGGAGAGCTATTAGTGCGTCAACACTCAGGCAAAGATGCGCACATCTAATTTAAGATAAAATATCTTTATATGGGAATCCTTCCTTAAATCAGCCCGTAATGAATACCACCATGTCACAAAATGTGATCCCACGTCAGCCTCTCTCCTTCAATATGATAGAGTGTGGCATCTGCTCTGAGACTTAATGTGCCAGCGAATGGAAGAGGACGGACAGAAGGAAGAGGGCAAGAGAAAGAGATTAAATGAACACAAATATGTCAAGTGAGAGCGTGGGAGATGGGGAAGAGCAGGGAAGAAGGAGAAAATGAGACACAGGGTGGGGAAGGTTAAGAGAGAGATGACAGGAAATAAAGACAATCTGATGAAGTTTCCATCTCGCCAATAAAGACATAATATAATTACAGAGTGGGTAGGAATGGTGGATAGGGCTCAGCTGCTGAAATGGAGTGAAAGAAATTAAAGAAAGGAAAGCTCACAAAGGAAGAGAAAATAAAAAAGAAGCTCTCACATCTGAATATGTTGAGTTTCATTGACAGTACCTTAACACAAAATTGAATATATGTCACAGTACAGCTGATTGGAATTAAATATGAAATGAGAAGATTATTAAATGTATGGGATATACACATGTGTTAGCTGAGATAAGGAAATATGTTTTTTTAGTTGAATATTCTAATAGCAAAAATACTTATTTTGCTACTCAACACCTCTCAACTAAGCAGCTGGAAAAAGACGCACGCACGTGCACGCACACACACACACACACGCACGTGCACGCACACACACACACACACACACACACACACACACAC
>NC_045739.1:14200711-14211276 GCF_008692095.1 Etheostoma spectabile | reverse complement strand
CACACACACACACACACACACACACACACACACACACACACACACACACTTCCCATTATGACAGAAAACACCCACTTCTGTCAAACTCATCCCAGGCAGTAACAACTCTCCTATCAGCTGAGGCTCTTCACCGTTCCACTGTCTCCATTCGCTCTGAAATTCACTAACACCTGACAAATACTCATCTCTGTTTCCTCACTTTCTCTTTCATCCGTAGACAGTAGATCATTTCTCTTACTCTCCTCCTGCTCACCGAAGGCTCTTTGCTCACACCTCTCCTACTCAGCTCATTCCCTGTCTCCTTGTCGGTTTCTGCATCCTCTCTCCATCCTCCTCTCTCACCCGTTTTTCTCGCATTTAATCTTGACTTGTCTCTATGTCTGTTCGCACACTTTTCTGTGTGCCTCTCATTTGCTCTCTGCTTTTGTCTTTTTAAAAATGTGACATACCATAATGGGGAATATTGGAGCAGACTGAACCACAGCGGCTTACAGGAGGACATTCACTTTTTCTTTTTTCCTCTGCCTTCTCTAACACACAAATAGCGTTTCAGTCTGTTTATCTCCAACATTTCACATCCCTTCTGTCTCAGGCAATTTTTAGGAAATGAGGCCAAGCATCAAAAGCCAATATTGAGGTTTGACAGTTAACTACCATCCCGGTACAATAACAACAACAACAACACAATATGTGAACAAGACAAGAACAGAAAAGCTGGCAAAATAATGGATTCTCTTGTGATGTTCATACTTATCTGCAGAGGGTGGCACTTTGTGGAAAATGTGAACCAATGCAGAGTTTGTGGACATCGGAGAATTTTCTACGGCTCGACACTGTTGCTACTGACAACCACATCTGTGTTTCTGCCTGTGCTTTTCCAGCATGCAACAAAGTGTCCATTAGTGGCCCCAATCTCTCGATTGACTGCAGCATTTGCAGAAAACATACTGTTACATAAGAGGAAACGTAAATAGCAACAAAGTAGGTCTGGAATTTGTTTGCAGGAATTGGTAAGTGTTATCAAACGGCAACGAATTCAGTTACACACACACTTAAATTAAAAACATTTTAAAACCTGTTGCCTATACCTAACCCTAGTTGGCATTAAGCTGGGATGCATTCTAATCTACATGACTGAAGGTATAAAAATGAACTTGCAAAAAACACCATGGGGATGTTGACTTTGGCCGTGCCTGCTCAGAGCACTGAGGTTATTTTTTGACTGTGGGTGAAGGACACCAGGAGAGGGCAGTGAAAACTGGGGAACTCCCAGGAAAACTAGGCTGGCAATGTCTTTGGCAGGAGGACTGTATGCCATATTGAAGACATTAAAATGCCTGCTGTGTAATTTCTCCCAAAGTGGGAAGTCTGGACTCGTCCAGGCAAAGCATGCGGTTCGACATTATATTGGTATGGTCCAACAGAGTGTTTTAAACTGGGCTAAACACTGCATTTGTTTGAATAACGGTTCAACATGTATGCCCATTTGGACTGTTCATCCAAATCATTAAATGCTTATTGTTAGTTTAAGTGAAAGGTTATTGCTGTTCTAACAATTTTGTTTTATGACATAGTATTATTTGTTTCTTATTGTTTTAGCAATGCATAATGATAGTTATGCTTATTATTAACGTCATACACTGGTTTGGTTAGGCCACAAATCACAGAGCAGTGTTTTTGTTTTTCAATTCAGTGCTGCTCTGCTCATGGCCCTGCAACATCCAAACGTTTAGTAAAAATACAACAAAAAATGAAGCATCAAACAGGTCCAACAGAAAACATACTTGGCTCAGACTGAGAAATGATCAAGAGGGATTTCAGCATGTTTGTTCTTGCTGTGAGTGATTTATTTTATCAATACACAGAACAGCGGTATGCACTTGTGAATAGGCCAGCACAATTAATCATTATAAAATCGCGATCTTGATACATCCTGTCTTTTTTAAAGACTTTGATTCTCATTTAATTTTACAAGCCGACTGCATCACAAAGACTACTACTTTCTTCTGGAGTTTTAAACATAGACTGTGTAAAAGGTTTTAAAGCACTCCAAGCGCTGCAATGCTCTCCCTTCTTTTCATTGAGGCCTCTTTGTTTACTGGCTTGTGGTGATGAGCAATGTGCTATAGATGCCAAAAGAAATCTATGTTTGGTACTGCCAATTTGTTTTGTTTTGTCATGGTTCATGTGTGCAATAAACATTAGACTTTGTGAAAAAAAAATCATTGCAGAGAATTGTGATATCAATTCTAAGCTTTCCCCGAATCGTTCAGGCTTACTCGTGAATTGGTGAGTCTGTCCGTTTGGGGACTGTTATTCCTGAGTGTACGTATATACATGTGTCTGTGTTGATGTTTCTGGTGTGGTGTGATAGATTTGCCACAGTGTTGCCCGGAAGCAGCTACAGATGTTTCCAATTGTAAAACGGAGAAAAAAAGAGAAAAAAAGGAGCAAAGTCAGGGTGAGGGAGGGAGTATGTAAAGTAAGACATGTGTATGTTTTGCTACTATATGTGCATCACTCATCGTTTTATTTTACTTTGAGGACTGTGTACTGTGAGAGTGGTTTTAAAATATTTATATTAATATTGTGTTCACCAGAGAACCACGATGTACAACAGTGATGATTTATACTGCATGTGGTATTGTAGTGATGAGTGATGGGCTTAATGAGTGGATTATGGCTGCATTCATTTCAACAGCTGAGCCAAAGCTAATAAAAATGTTCATGCATTGCTAGTCTATATTTGACAAGCTGATCAAAGACAGAAATTTCTGTCAACCCAAATGTGACCAACAGTACCAGTGTTTTCAGAAGAGTTGATAGTTAGAGAAGTGTCTATGTGCTCGGCTGCCCCATGTGCCTGTTGTTGCTCTACTGAAAATTAGCTCTACTGAAAAATAGCTATGCAGGGAAAAAAGCCATTATCAAAACCATTGTAAATGCATACTGTATAAACAGAGCAACAAGGCATGATTACAACATTGGTCTGCTTATAATGATTTTTGATGATTTGATTTGACTTGACTTGTGAGTTACACAAACAAATTCCAGCATTGTAAAGTCACGCTTCACATTGCAGAGCAATGACGCAGTCTGAATCAAATCATTTGGAATTGCCGGCTGCTTGAAAAGTTATCTTAGAGACGCAGATGGACTCTGTGTCAAGATGCACATCACATTGGTCTCAGAAGGTGGGAAGAACTCTCTTATTTGCTTCCAAAAAAGATACAACAGATCAAACAGGTTACCGAAGCTCCATGAAGCCCACAGAGCATGACGGTGCCGTGTTGCTACCTATTCAATGCCTCAGTATGCAAAACAGATCGCTGAGGCATGTAATACATTGAAAAAATATTTTCACAACTCAGCACTTCAGTCATCAACTTGGAAAAAATCATGCATCATTTAGTACAAAATGATGATCATGGTATTACCTCATCTGGAGGACATGAGGTATGACAGTGGAACAAACTATTCTAGTTTCCATCTCCCACTAGCCATGCTTTAGCCAAAACTAGCCAAAACTGTGCAGCTGTGTTTATTATTGTTTTGTAAGGGAGTCGCAATTTTGATTTTAATTGAAATCAACCAAAATTAAGATACAATCTTGAAAAAAAAATGGAATCATTAATGCTGCCACACCCCTACGTCACGTTCGATTGGCTTGCTAAGCGGAAAAAACACATGTGTAGCCTGCATTGATGCTGTCACTGCCCAATGTGAAGAGAGTGTAGATTTGAGTCATGCATGTGTCACTTTGCAACGAGTGAAGCTGTGAGTTGCGCATGCGTCACTTTGCAACAAGTAGCATATAAGATGCTAACAAGAGACTTCTGTAATGTCAATACAGTAAAAATGGACCTACTTAACGAAGTTCATTCACTGCTGGCTACAAGTGAGCAATCAAACACAACAAAGGCTGTCATTTGAATGGCGTTTTGAGCTAACATTAGCAATCCATCAATAATAGATAGCTAAAACGTTTTTGAAATGACTGCTAGCTTAGCTAAAAGAGAAATACAAACCCCCCTATCCCATAATACATAAGTGATGTAGCCAGACCATGGGTTTGCCAATGTGAGACTATGTTAAAGGAAAACCAGACAATAAATCATAACAAACTAGATGCTTAAGGTGACCAGATAGATCCATTTTTGCATGTATTAAACATGGTGCCTGTTAATTAATGACTAAACCATATTTACATTTACATAATCGAAGCAATACTAGCTGGTGTTCACAATGTTTGCTTTGTTTTCTTACAACCTTTACTGGTGTGAAAATATAAGCAGCAGAAGAACTTTTGAACACAAATTCCATATCTTCCACGTCACACTACTAACAAGTCCTGATGAGTATTTGTGACAGGTGCGTGAGAGGAGCCCAGGTTGTGCTGAGAAAGGCACAAACACACTCCTACACACTGCCCCCTTGCAATTACAACATTTAAATTAGGTGAAAATACACAAACATAACATACAGCAACATGTCACTTTGAACTTGCTCAGCTTTGAGATTTAATGCAGCGAGAAATATGGAAAAACTGCCCACATGATGGCAGCTAAGACGAGAGCGGGTTGAGAGGTCCAGATCCCAAACCGGTTTTGGAAATGTGGGTGAGGAAAGTGAAAAGTTCCTCCTCCATCAACAGCTACAGCTGAGGTTGTGTTCAACAAGCCACTTAACCCTGCCTAGCTGCTCCATCAGCAGAGTGTTTCAACAGCCAACAGCAGATAGCTGAGGAGGCACAGAACAACTCCCGGATTCTTGTAGATGTGGGTGGGAAGCAGGATGAGGCTCGGAAAGAACAAGAGCTTATCAACTTCATTGGGTTAAAAAAAAGCGTGGTGCAATGGGCTGGGACGGGCAGCAGTCGGCAGCAATCAGCACCCGACCTTCAGAAGTGTTCTCGTGCTTGATGGATCAAGCCACACAGTGTGCTTATCAACACTGCAGACATATATTTTTATGCATTTTGTTAACAATAAAAAGATATTTTTAAAGCCCATATATGGGCTACAATATTCTGCATTTTTACCATTATCGGAATCGTAATTTTTTTAAGGAGAGGAAGAGGGTTTGATCTGTTGCCTAGATGCGGCGAAAATGTGATCCAGGATCAAATTATCATAGTTCATGAAAAATGCAGCGCAGCAATAGTACAGACATATCATACACGAGACACAATACAGTTTATAACTCGGACCTGCTGATGTGCATTCAACTCGCTTAAGACCCATTCATGAGTCAGCAGTCACTGTAAGTAAAGACAGTTCCTGATGTACTACGTCCCCATCCCCAAATCCTTCCTGTCGGTTACTGGCTGGAACGCTGGAACACTGTTTGTGTATGCTTCGTGGTGCAGGTGGGCACAGTTTGTTTTTGTTGCCATTTGTAGACCCTGGGCTGTCTACAGAGACCGCGGTTTTTTACAGTGTGTTCTGGGGACAGGCAGCTTTCGGGTAATGAGGAGATCTATACTGCATGTGACAACAATTGTTCTAGCTTAAAACACACGTAACATCCTAGAGCAGGGGTCTTCAACAGGGGGTCCGCGGACCCCCTGTTGAAGACCCCTGCATGGGGGATCGCGAAAGTTTTGGTTGAAAGTTTTTGGTTGAAAGTTTTTGGTTGATTAGACTTTTTTTTATATTACCCCCCCCCCCCTGCAATTTTTTCCACTAATTGAAATGTCTTTAAATACACATTAACAAGAATTCAACACACTGTAGTAAACAGATAAATGGAGGCAGAAGATGTCTTTCAGTCATCAATGCATGAATATATGAACCTGTGTATTATTTGAGTATCTTAGTATTGAATGCACAATAACAAGGTACATTTACACATGGCACTATAGGACTAGTTTGATATAACACAATTTTATACAATATATATAATTAGGGGGTCCCCGCTCCATCTCGCCATCAGTTTGGGGGTCCTTGGCCTGGAAAACGTTGAAGACCCCTGTCCTAGAGCACCTTTACATTGCCACATTGTTTATGTGTGTTTGCAAAAGCAACCAAGAGGTCAACAGGTTGTCACCTCAAGCTGAGTTCTCCCATCTAGAAAAGGTAGTGAGGAAATAAGAAAAAGAAAATAAGTAACTTTTTAACAGGCGAGGGCGTCTGGGTCACTGCAGGTCCGTGGCTAACAAGCTCCTAAGAGACATATTGGTTGGGGGTTGGCACTGGAGCGGTCACAATCAGTCAATGTGCCATGAGAGAACGGAGTGGAAAACTCAGTGGCTGTAAAACTTTTCCTTATAGCAAGACAAATGTACAACAAGACCGAGCATTAACCCTAAACTCTGGAACATCCACCGTCCCCATTTAACCCTAAAACAACACTATGCTTACATCTTTGTACTAGTGTTGACAGTGTAATGGCATCCAGAGGAGAAATATATACATTTATACATAAGCCTATAATGCATGCAACTGTCCCGACTTATCTTTGTAGGAGCTGACGATGGCTTTAGGACTCTAAGACTATAAGACTGCTTCTTATCTACATCTCTGGTTCACGCAACATTTAGAGGTGGCATTGCCATAACTAGTTTAAAAGGCAAAAGTAGGCTAAAAGTCTGAATTATTGAAAAAGAGTTTGATCACAGTGAAAACACTTGACATTTATTGTCACAGCAGGTGGGAGCTGTGTGATGAGCTAAAAGACCTTTCTGTGTGTCGCCACAGATCAACAAAACTGAACATAGAGTTGTGATAAGTACTAGGGCTGGAGGATGATTCAATGTTATAGCTTATCAGCATTCAGTGGAATCATGTTGTGCTGACATTAATGTTAGTGTTTTATAATATGTTGTCCAAATTCATTAATCAAAGCAAATTCTAATTAAAGCCTCACAAGTAGTTGCTAAAGTTAATTTCTTTTTTTAAATGTGTTCAGAGTTTTGTCATACACATTAAACATCAACTTTAAATATTTGTAAAAACAAATTTAAAAAACATGTACCAAGGGCAGAACCTTCTAAACAAGAAACTGCCAAAAATGATGACATTGAGTCATACTAAACATGCCATACAGGTTACTGTACCCATACTGTAAAGCACCAGCCGCTGAGATTCCATAGCAGATTTGATTTGAAACCTCCACACTGAGATGTGACCATGTATTACTGAACAGAGTGCACATTGTGTGCTTGATGGCATTCAATCATCAGATCTCTGTGTGCCTGCAACTCTTTGTGAGACTGTTGAGTTGCTATACCTAATACAGTAAAATTGTCATCAATTCATCATCTGGTAGTCAGGGAAAAGTAAAGCAAAAAGGAAGGCACTTTAATTTGTAATTTAAACTCAGAACACAAGGCAAATATCACTGTGAAAAATTAAACAAATGAGGGTACAACACATATTCATTGTTAAATGAATATTTTTATCCTTGTGAAAAGCAGATGTAGGAGCCTTATATGGGATAATTAGGCTCCCTGTTGCCATGTAATAAATGACACAAAGCTCTATTCCTATAATAAATACACGTCCCTCAAGACGTGCGTTACCAATGGAGAAGTCATTGACAATGAGAGATGTCATTTACAAGAGACAAAGACCGTGAAATTCATGACTGCTGCATGAAAGTGAAGAAATTACATCAGAACGGTCTGGTTGGCTCGAACATCAGAAATGTTCACAGCACTTATGCAAGTGTACGTGAAGCCATCACACACACCAAAAGATGATTTTTCTATCAAATATACTGTAACTTCAGATAAAAGCACCATTTACTTACAAGAATTCATGTCAGGTTAAAAAATAAAAATTAAAAAAAAATCCCAAATTGGGCCTTATTTCGTCCGGAGGCCTTTTTTAGCATTTTCCTGTCAGTTTTTCATATTCCACGCTTTGCTTTTTAACATTTACTGATAGCCGCTGAGAGGCTTGTAGCAGAGGACTCTGCCAGCATGCGCGGTGATGTAAGCTGTCACTGCAATGCGTTGCTAGGCAAAGAACTGGAATTTTTAACTGCTGCAGTAACTGGGTGTTGACATTTCTGTCTTCCTGCCACCAGCAAGAAGTGCTGTTTTGAGTAAACACTGCCGACAACAGCAGGACATAGACATAGAGGTTGGTGCTCTTTGAGCCTTAACACTGCCAGGTTACTGACCCTGCCAAGTAGCTCTATTGCTATGTTTGCCCCATGCTATTCTACAACTGTCCTTGTCAAGCTTCCACCTTGTCCTGCCAATTATGTGTCTGATTTCTGTCACAGCTGACATGTAACTGACTAAGTTCTGCATGGCTGTCTCAGCAATAAACACTCGTGGCTTCAGACCCTCTCTGTTTTACTCTGCGTCTTCTGCAACTGGTTGAATGTAAGCTAGCATGAGCTAACACTGTAATACCAGTCCAGGATGAGTTGAATGGTACTGAAACACAGTAATCGTATTTTTCCCTATTTTCCAACATTTTATGGACTACCTAATTAATCAATTAATCCCTAAATAATGCACAGACTCATTGGCAATCCTACTAGTCACTTATTATATGATGGAGTTTAATATTTTTAGACACTGGTGGGAAATAAAGAGTTGTGACAAAAGGCCTTGCCTATTGACTAATTGGTATAAAACCTCAAATTTACTACAATCTTAGCTGGAACATTTTAGGTTATAAACACAGGCTTGCAATACAAATTTGTAGTTGTGCTGGAAAGTGCTTAGTAATCTGTGGAATAAGAAAAGAAAACCAAATAAAACAACTTATTTATCTGTTGGAAATTAAATATGCACAAAAATTATATATTTCTTTTAGGAATATACAACACATAATCCCTAATTCATTTTTGAGCTAATATAACATGCATTTCCAAGAGAGTCTGTCTTCAGAGTGAGACATATAACATAAGGGACTGAGTGGACTTGATAGTGTCCTATATTTAAAATAGCACAGTGGAGCTGCCAATCCTGCACCCTGGTCACAGGTCACCTACAGTAGCGTCTTAGCTAAATTAAGGGGGTCCCTCTCAGTTAAAAACAGCTTCTTGTAAGGGATACTACACTGCAGCATCGCTGCTAGGGTCAGTGTCATTTACACAGACTTCGTGGTGGAGAGTATGTTTTTTTTTATGAATTAAAAAAGCCTCTTGTCTTGAGTACAGTGTGCTGAAGCAGTCCATGTTTTTACTAAGAAACAAAAGAGTTCACCCTCACTACAACCACACAGTGCCACATGTTTAGCCAAGATTACACAACTAGCAAATCACCCTCTCAACACTCTCCAGCCCTGGGATCCTCATTTAGTACCGAAAGTCTGTTTCTACACCCGCTGCACCTATGTCCTAGTTGGTGGCTCTAAGTATGTCCAGTGGGTAAGTCCACAGTACCTAACGCAGAGCCACAGGTGACCCCCCTCACCTCTCCTCCTCATTCCCCTAATGTTTTTATGAGCATTTTTAATTTTGAAATATACTTTAATAGAAACAAAACACCCCCTCCAAAGGTCTGTCTCTCTGGTTGCATTTTGGGTAGGGTACTTGTAGAGTGTAAATAGTGAAAACAACTGCGTGTCTCTTTGTAAACAAGCTAAGGGTCTGACCTGGCATCATTAATCCCTCTGCAGCAGGTTTGCAGACCCTGAGGCAAAAACTCTCTTTTTTAGGTCTGTTGTCCTCTCAGTTACTGTGTCACTTTGCTTCTTTCTCTCTTTAGATCTCTAGTTCTCTTTCACCGTGTAGATGGCTGTCCCTCTACCTCTCTAGCTTTAGATATCCTGTGTGAGTCGCTCTCTGTCACTCCGGGCTCTCCTTCACTTCAAGGATACTCATCCAACAAATCAGCATTTTATGGCAGTGAAGGTTTCCTTGTCTGTTGTTTCTGTCAGTTAACCTTGCCAGTGGAGAAGTTGACATTTGCTATCCCTCTGACTTTCCTTCCATGTTCTCAGTGCTTCAGTAGAGCAGAAGCAGGCACTGATGGAGTTCAGATTAATTTCCATTGACATGTTGTCTATTTATAGCATCTACATAAGGTTAGGTTTTGTTACATGTTAACATTTTTTTTGTCTTGCGTTGTTGGGTGGAAACAAATGTATGAAGACGAGGTAAGCTTTTAATATCTCTCCAACATGCTATGTGTCTTGTGCTTCAATTGCTTTCTTGTGTTTCAATTTCTGCGTGACACACTGCTTAATTTCATCTAGAACTGATTGATTGATTAGTTGGATCTAGGTACACTCCTCTGTATTATCTATAAAGTCATTTGATACACATTTAAAGCAATATTGTTGAACTATTATACCTTACAATAGCCATTTTTATGCTACATTGACTTGTAATAGTGACTTGAATGGTGCCTCTGGCATTCCCACTGGCGCCCCGAACCTCGCACTATGTAACTTTGGGGAGCTGGTTCGACCTGGGAGAAGTGTTGTAACGAATTACATCACTACAACTGATTTTGGTGAAACTGCATCATATGTTATGCAGAAAATGTTTTCTGGTTTTCCCCATGATGTCCTCCGGCTAATCTGCCTCGAACTCTCTGTGACTGACGGAGTTTCCTGATAGACTTAGACTTCTCTTTATTAATCCTTTTGGGATGACTC
>NC_045739.1:14168765-14200701 GCF_008692095.1 Etheostoma spectabile | reverse complement strand
CGAGGAAATTGAAAATTCCAGCAGCAGTTTTAGCTAGAAACAAAATAGATAAAAAAGACAGTATAAAGAAAACAAAATAACAATAATAATAATATCTAGTTATCTATATAATAATATCTAGTTATCTATATTTTGTATTCATAGGACAAACCCATCTGTAAAACTCTGTTTATAATAGTATTCTTTTCTATATTTATTCATTACATATCCATGTCTTGCACTTACGGAACCATTGTATATCCTGCACTTACTGCTATTGCACTTCTGGTTAGACCCAAACTGCATTTCGTTGCCTTGTACCTGTACATGTGTAATGACAATAAAGTTGAATCTAATCTAATCTAATCTAATAAAAATGAGAACATTCGTCAATAAAAAGACATAAAAAAGACAATAAATTATTATCAAAATTGTCAGTGTTGAGTCCAGTGTTAAAGGGACCAGGTATTAATGTAAGTCCAGGTGTGTGTGTATGTATGTATTTTTATTTTTTTCATTTTTTTTAAATTTTTTTATTACTTTATTAATCCCACAAGAGGAAACTACACTTTTCACTCTGTTGTTATTACACACATTACACACAGGCCTGAATTACACACACATGCTCAGGACCTACACATGCACTAATGGAGAGATGTCAGAGTGAGGGGGCTGCCCATGGAAAGGCGCCCCGAGCGGTTGGGGGTTCGGTGCCTTGCTCAAGAGCACCTTGGCAGTGCCCAGGAGGTGAACTGGCACCTCTCCAGCTACCAGTCCACCACCATACTTTGGTCCGTACGGAGATTTGAACCAGCAACCCTCCAGTTCCCAACCCAAATCCCTATGGACTGAGCTACTACCACCCCATGTATGTATGTATATGTACTGTATGTATTGTATTGTCCTCTCTGCCCCATTTCCACCTCCCCCGAGTGAGGAGTTGTAGAGTCTGATGGCATGAGGGACAAAGGAGTCCTTGAGTCTGATGGACAGAAAGCTTACTTCTTGCCAACGTTGTTGGCACTAAGGCTTTACGAGCTGGCCTTCCTGGTGTTTAAATAGTAAATGTTATTAGCTGGCTTGCTACTTGTTGTGTTGTTGCATTGGCTTCAAGTTTGAGAGTTGAAGGGCTTTGATACCAGTTCAATATGTGATTCAGAGCAGGCATAGTTCAGATTCCCTTTTCATCCGCTCGTCATCTTCATACTAAAAAAATTAATACCCTGTCAGTTGAGCTATTGTGCTGCCTTCATGCTGTACTTTAAGGAAAGTCACCACCTTTTTTTGTCTCCCCATCTGATTTCCATCTTCAGTTCTCCTCATATCTCTTCTCTTTCCTCTGTTTCAATTGATCGTCCCTTGTACCTTCTGTACACCCATCTCTTATTACTGCTATGTCCTCACTCTCTAAACAAAAACAGGCTGTTCTCGTCCAGCCTGTGTGCTTGTTCGTGTCAGACAGGTTATTATACAAATTTGAGAATAATAGCTTTGCCTATTTTCCTCTTTCCCCCAAAGTCATGCAATAACTGCAGTTAGCTCAAATCAAATGAAAGGAAGCCAATTTAAAAATCTCTTTAAAAAGACTACTTCCACAGTTGCATTGGATGACAGCGTGCATAACAACACTTAAATCACTGATCTACACTGACACAATCCTGTGCCCACTAATTATATCCCAACCAACTCTGTCAATAACATAAGCACATCTCATCGGGCATGATAAGTGCCCCGGCTTTGAATTTATAAGTGAAATTTATGGGAGATGTACAGATAAAACCGACTTTGTAGCTCCCAAGCATCATCACCTCATGGTTTATACAAGTGTATGACAGATTAGTCCTTTTGTGCAGATTTAAAAACTTAAAGTGAAAGCCTGACTGAGCCTGTCGAAAGTCAATCTGACGCTTTGTGTGTAGATTCTAATTATGTTGGTGCCAGCTGACACCTTTTCAGAAAAAGAGGGAGACAGAGGGTGTCTGGGGACAGATGATTTGATGAATGAAGCTCTATACACTGTATATCAGCTTTAAAGCTGGTGTATCATTGGAGCAAATAAGGGTCTATAATCTTTTAAAACCCAAGATCAAACATCACATAACTCATTTGGTCTCCAACAATAAGTTCTGAAAGGCAACAATGAATTCAGATTTTATAAACAACTAGTTACAAAAGGTCGTCCATCCAATATTGAGGCACAGCAATTGCAAAAAGAACTTGGATCATTCTCTTTACCAAACAGAAAAAAACTGTAAGACTCTGACAACAGTACAATTAAACCAGACATACAGCAGTATTTTAATGGCACTGCTTTGCTCATTTTGTAGGATTATGAACGGTAGAGTTCTTCGAGGATATCCAGAGTACTGACAAGCATAACGGAGAATACAAAGGCATTTCGTTCTGTAAAAAGAACAAGGACATAAGGTTGAAGATTGTTCACATATAGAGTATATACAAACAAGATTAAGACTCTACAGCCACATTAGCTGCTCTGTGAGGCTGTACGTTGGCACAGCAGTGCTCTGAGCTAAATGCTAACGCCTGCATGCTAAGAAGGTGCCAATGACAAAGCTAAGATGCTGATCAATAACAGGTACAATGTTTACTATGGGGAACATGTTAATTTAGCATGTTAGCGTGATAACATTTGCTAGTACAACTGAGGGGGATGGGTGATATTATGGGATGTAACAGACCGTACCGTTATATAATAGGGCTCGACCGATATGGATTTTTTTAGTGCAAATGCCGATTTTTTTTTTCATCAGCCTTAGCCGATGACCGATACAGGCTGCCGATATTCTTGATCCAATATTTGGAGCCAACACTGCTTTTGCTCCGTCAATTTACATCATAAAAATGTAAACCGTGCCATATTGGATTTGTTTTTGCAAATCATCTCTGCCATTTCTTTAAAAATAATTTTAAAAAACACAGATTAGTGTCACTTCTGCAATCATCTACAACACAGCCTTGATGATGCATTGCTTGCTGCCATATTATAAGACAGGTCAGGTCATCACAAAATGTCCTTTGTCAACACATGCAAATAATTTAAGTAAACAATAAACCTGAAAAAGTAGCCATTGAAATAATGTGCTTGCTTTGTAATTTAAGACTGCCATGGTGCTAGTGGTGGAGGGGCAGTGCATGGTCTGCACATAAACTGCACATGCCGCGTCTCCAGCAACACAGGGAATGCTTCTATACGCCTGTCAGTAAAAAAAAAACGGGAACAAACTATCAGCAGACGCAGCAGACGCGTATCATGCCGATACATGTAAAAACGTAAATATTGGACCGATACATCAGCTGACCGATAAAATCGGTCTATGACAACTGACTGTTTTTAACCATTACAGACACATTTCACACTTTCTGTTCACAATCCTAGATTTACTGCTGAACTGATTTTGCCAACCAAGCATCAGCAAGTAACAAGGGTATCTGGAGTCTGTGTTCAGTCAGTGCCCAGCTTTGTTGTGACAGCCCGCAATTTTAGTCAATCACCTATCAGAGCGTGACTATAGGCCAAGGCTCTGAGGTGAAATTAAGCTGGCTTAGCCAAGCGAGTGTGCCCTTTTCTGGATAAGAGGCAAAGAGTAGTACAGGTAAAAGCTCCATGGCTGACCTGGAACAATCCTGTCATCTCAGCAGCCACAAATTGCAGAGTTGGGGGTGAGGGCAAGTTTGGGCAAAGCAGAGTAAGAGAAGCAATGTCAACTCATAAACCATGGCGTGGTTTCAAATTGTAGTAAATTCTGCTGCCACATTGTGAAGTAGCATGTTACAGGATCTTGTTAGATACACCAAAGCCCAACTAATTTGGAAGGGAACATATTGCACAGAGGCAAGCATGTGTCTGAGATGAAAGGGAGAAGAAGAAAAATACATCAGTCCACCCACACTGACTAACCGTTAAACAAATCTGAGGGGAAAAAAAGGCTGGAACAGAAACACTAAAAACAAGCTGAAGAGTGAGGAGCAAGTACACAAACAGGCATTTTAATTAAAAGAATACAGAAAACAATACAGCAAGAGCAGAAAAAGAAAAACCTGAAGTTTACATTTGGAGAGTAGGCACAAGAGAATTAAATTCTCTACCAGGCAGCAATCCTTATGGGGAGGAAGAGAGAGAGGATGAAGCAGTTAAGACAAATTAAATGGAGAAAAAGTCACTCCAAACCCTCTTTTTCTTTAAATAGGAACTAAAGCGGAATCTTCCAACATCACGTAGCAATTGACTGTTAGTTGAGGGAAAACAAGAAGACACAGATTGACATATAAAAACAAGTATTACGTTTTACCTGAAGTGTCTGCAAAAGGTCCAAGGGGTTTTTATAAAAGAAACAAACATCGAAACACTGCAACGGAAGGCTATAGCGTGTGACTTTGCCAAAGCAGCTCAAAATATCTAACCTCTGTGCAAGGAGGAAGTTTTTATTGGACGATGAAAAATTCCTGTAACAAAGCTTTGGCATGCTACATTATTTTCCTACTTTGAGAGAACATTGTTTTAGCTGGTTTGTTGGTGCTAATTTCACATTATAAAAATGCATATTGCAGAGAAAACAGTTTATATTTCCTCAGTCATCCAGGAAGAAAAATGTATTTACTAAAACCCAAAGCTTGGTGTAACTACATATTTGATTTGCTGTATTTCAGCAATTTTTTCCTTCCCAGAGAGATCACATTCGGGTAATCAAACAGTAACTTGTAAAATTACTCTGTCTGTTTGTATTTCATTTCCAAATTCATTAGGCAGCAAATATGTTCAACAAATTGCCTTTGGCAATATCAACAAAGATTGCCACCCTGGATTATACCTTCAAGACTGACAGACAGAAGAAACACACTTTCAGTCTTTTATTATTTGCAGAACTCAGGTTTGTCTGTTGGCAATGATGCGAGTATTGGGTTACAGACCACAGATTGCTTTTGTTTGCTGCAATTAACTTGTTCAGAGGATATTGGCACAGACAGTGGCCATGGCAGACATGATCATATACATGCATGTCAAACCATCTGCAAAGGTGGTACACTGACACAAGCTTTCTATTTAACGGGGATCTTGTGTGCTTAAATGCTTTTTTTTTAATTCACTGTCAACACTGCAGTGGAGCAATGTAACACATTAGTGATCAATACTAATGTAGGCAGGCCAAGCTACATAGGTCTGATGTGTCTGCGCGGTCTTGAGCAGCGAGAATAACTTGTGACAACTTTAGGAGTCTGGAGAGCTTAGCATCAGTTAAATAGTCTCCAATGCTACACATGGTATGGTATGGTGTATATGAAAGTGAACTCATTGCTTTTTAGCGCAATGTACTACACTAACAAAATAAGATAAATGCAATCTATTGGCTCCCTCTGCACCAACTATTAGAGGCTGTGTTGACTGTTGGAGTCATTTTATTTTAGCCTATAATTACAGGATAGTTTGAAAGAATAAGAGAGTGGCAATGCTTTATGGGATACATTATGGACTCACACAATAATAAAAACAAACTGAACATGCTTACTTGGTCAAAAAGGTGATAAATACGGCTAGGAGGCCAAAAAGTTGGATTAAAATTAAATTAGTCATCAATAAGATGAGTAGGAGTGGCTAAAAAAAATCACGTTGGCTATGATACAAGAAGTATCAACAGTTTACTATAGTGTACTGTATGTCACGCTGAATCAAGGTCCCAAATACTGAAACGTTATGGCTTCATTCTCACTCTGAGAATACAGCCAACCTCATTTCTTTTGCTCCCTTATGTCTTATAGACAATGTTTACTACTGCACACTCACATATGAATCTATGTGACAAGAGACAAAGAAAGAAGATGAAGAGAGAAGATGGTGCTGATCAAAACAGGTCAAACTGTTACATTTTGGATCATCAAAACGGTAAATGACAGCTAACGCTATTATACATTTACCATGTGTCCATAGGGCTGCACAATTAATACAATTGTAATCACAATCACGATTTTGGCCTCCCACGATCAAATTTGCATTATCAAGTGATATTTTAAATGCGTCATTTCATTCATAAAACGCTATGAGTTTTTTTTGCAAAGCCTATCTACCGCTCCGTAAACCACTGTCTGATCATGTGCCTGTTAGACTTGTTCCCTGCACCGCGCAGCTTAGTTTCTAGATGTAAACAGTCACAGAGGACAGAGTAACATGAGGAAAACAGATAGCAGTCATTCGCCGATCACAAGGTTTACCAGTTTTCCAGTAAACACATTTTGTCCCGTCTGTGTTGTTTTTCAAGCAACAGCAGTGACCAGTGCTAGTCGGTGCTAGTTAGTGTCTATTAGCTCAAAAGGCTCTAGGGTGCAACTAACCTTTTTCCTCTAGGTCGCACCGGTGCACCTAATGTCCTCGCATCCGTTGCCTCTCCAAACACAAAGCAATATTGTTTATATTGATATGGTTTAATTTTCCGTGACATGACTAATTTCTTCTGTAAAACTGTGCCTGTGTTTGGATCTCTCCTCTTACTCTCTGTGCAGCCCCGCCCTCATTCACTCACACACGACTCCCAGCAACAGAGACAGAGCTGCGACAGCACCGGTCTACGCCTCTGACATTTGTCCATAGTTTTAATTATTATTAACACAACTGTATATTGTAAACCTGTATATGTACCAGTGTTTCCGCTGGTAACTCTGCTTTTGCGGCAATCACGGCAAAAAACACAGAAGAAGTTATTGAATGCAACTAACTTGAGTTCGTAGAATAATAGCGTGTGAGACGGCATCTGCTGGACCCATTCATAATGAGTCAGCCGTCCCTCTGTGAGTACGTCCATCACACTCCCCCTCTCTCCCTAACTCTTTTAATCAGTTATTGTAGAAAACAAGTGAAGGAGCTTTCACAGAGATACTTTTTTTTTTTTTTTTTTTTATCCTAGACTATTTATTTCAAATAATTTTCATTTACATGTGTTGCAGCTGTATGTATGTATAACATACAACTTCATCATAAGAAGAATGTAGCACAATATGGATGTGAAAGTTATAAATAGCCTATGATACTATAAAATGTGTTTCGGTTAAAATCAACAAATAATCATGATAATTAATCGAGATCTCAATGTTGATCAAAATAATTGTGATTATCATTTTGGCCATAATCGTGCAGCCCTATGTGTCCATGTCACATTTAGATTCATGGCTTTCCTCTCTCATGTGCACCTTACAGCTATTAATATAGTGTCATTTATTTCAATACGGCAGCCAGCATCTCCTGCGGTGAGGGAGATAATGTTTGTGGAGAAGACCCAGCTGAAGTCCAAATCAGAGCCATTGATTTGGCCCTCAGTGCACGGGACAGTTAGGCTCCCACAGGACACAGCACAAGGGCAGTTGCAGGCCTCAGCTGGCCTGCATTAATAATCATTCCAATTAGAAAGAAAGAGATGCTCATCTGGTTACATAATGTCTCTTCCCTCCTGTCTGTGCCCCCAAGGTTGACTGACAAGCATCTGGATTTCCAGAAGTTCCATTATTTGAGGATGCCATTTGGGTTGGTTTCACTCTAATGGTCTATTTATATTCTTATTTCTTGTTTCTGTCCATGGGCATGGGCTCCACATAATAATTGTGTGCCTCCATCTGCCAGTTCACTGGAAGATAAATAATCAGATTTCCTCCTGCCCACCAACTAGTTTCTAATTTAAGTTTCTAAAAAAGACAAAAAATCCTTCAAGTTTAACTCTAACAAATGAATTATTCAGAATAAACAGACTCTATCTTCATAACAAGGATTGCCATTATATATATTTATTTTTTTAAAGATTATTTTTGGGGCATTTTTAAGCCTTTATTTTCGTAGGACAGATAAAGACATGAAAGGGGAGAGAGAGGGGGAATGACATGCAGCAAAGGGCCACAGGTCAAAGTTGAACCCGCGGCCGCTGCGTCAAGGAGTAAACCTCTATATTTGTCCGCCTGCACTACCAACTTAGCTAACCCTGCCACAAGCATAGTTATCTTAATGGGGATGTTTATGACTGTGGCTAAAGAGGGTAAGATTACCTTCTGATTTCAGAAGCATTTTTTTAAGTAGGATACCTCTTGTGTGGTGAAGCTGTTTGATTGTCTAGCAGAGATGGTGACAGCGTATTTTACATTTTATATCCATCTTGTTCTGTTCCTTCTTCTCACAGAATATTGCGTCAAATACACTTCACAGCCACAACAACTATTGTCATGCTTCAAAAGACCAGAGTACCAAATACTTGAACAACCTATTTTCTCAATACTTTCCATCTCAGCTTAATATTGGACCAGAAATAAATGTGTACACAACAAAGTGTAATCTTCAATCACCTGCTTACTATTGTGCTCCCAATGGCACATCCTCTTAAAAATACCTTCATGCTGTTTAGCTTTAGCTCTTAGTACCCTCCACATAACAAAGGACATTAATACACCATGATTCATCTGTACTATTATCGGAAAATGTTTTGCCTATATCCACCTGTGCATCAAAATTGTAAGCCCCACAATAATTGTATATGTAAAAATGACAACATGTTTAGTTGCACTCTGCAGCATGTGTCTGCATGTCTGAACCACTTTCAGCTGCTCCCTGCGTTAAAGAACTTTGGTTAATATGAATTGGGTTTTGATACCAATTAATGTGTGGCTGAACTTCTCCAGGGTGATCGTAGCATTAGCCCTGCAATCCTCAGATGTCTGCAGCCCTCTCTGCTCTGATTAAGCCATTCGTTACACTCGTGCCTTAATTTGCTCTGCACTTCCCTTAAGCGCCTATTTTTTTGCACTGAAACATGATGGATAGATCAAAAACAAAACACTTGTTTAGAGAAGGTAAAGATGCAGCAAGAAATATCTGTGTATATCTTTGATGTGACGGGTTTATTGCTTTTCACATTAAAAACATGGAAATTGCACTTCAGGCCAAGTTTATGCGTTATTAATGTTGGCCTCTGCCTTGTCACTCCAAGACTGAAGAGTAATGAAAGGGCTGTTTTCATTAGCGGCAGCCGATTCTCTTTCGCCCTATCGAATGAAGTTTGTTATCTTATAGAAGACAGACAGGCAGCTGGAAGATCAGATAGGCCGTCTGTGAACTGATGCTGTCAACTGAACAGTCTCTGACTGATTTACTAGTCATCAAGTCCAGTTGGCCTGACTACCAATATAATAAAAAATATATTTTCCCCCATAAATCCAATCATACATGTCAGTAGTTTTGAAAGCTGAAAAGCACATATGAGAGCTTTGCTCCGGCCTATGGTCTTAAAGCTTATAAATAAGCCTACAATTACCGATATACGCTGATGCTGGTACTTAAAGGGTTAATTGAATGAAACCCAGTCTGTTTCCATTTTGACTGTTGTGATCAAAAAGCAATATCTGAGGGTCAATGTATGCGTACAGTCACCAATCCTAAAGTAGTCCGCCGCATCACTCATGCAATAGTTCAGCTTAGTTGATGTTTATGTAAAATCCCCTCAGCTCAAAACCAACATGAAGGCCAGTGACAATTTACTGTTTGTTTGAAAACACCATTAAACGCATTGAACTGTTTCCACTACGCTTTACACAGACCCAGCAAAGAAACAAAACAGGCCTATTCAGATATATTTGGCTTTATTACCATCTCACCACCTCTCATCATTCTTGTGTGGCAGCAATTCATGTGAAGTGTCTTTTGACGGCTTATGCATAAAATCTAAGCACTTGGCTGTATGCTAAGCGTTCTGAAAAACAGCCTCTTTTTAGTTTTTAACATATTTTAGTGTAAGTTACCACAGGGACCCAAAATGAGTTAAGACTGAAAGCACCATTGGCACATCTCTAGTGAATGGCATCATTAATGCTTTGCTGGTGGACTGGCAGCTGGGTATTGATGGTCCATTTCAGCATGGGACTGGGGAGTTAGGGTGAGGGGACAGGGAGGTGGGGGTGGCTGTTTCCGTGCTAATGTGATTCAAACACGCCCTTTTTATAATAGGGTTTGTCCCTGTGCCAGGGGAAAGCAGGTGGCATAAACTAGTGGGTGATTACGTTAAACAAATGACTGCCTCATTAGTTAGACCCCAAGAGTGCCTCGTGCAAATATACAAACAAAGACACACACACACTCACACTGTCCTATGGTTTCTCACTCTCTCGTGCGCTCTCTCATTCACACACACACACACACACACACACACACACACACACACACAAATGTACAGTGACATAAGCATTGGGTTGGCTTTGTACACAGAAAAGGGCAGAGCACAAAGGCAATACTCAGGAGAGTACAAGCTCCATCCAATAGACTAATTAACATCTCCCAATTACACCAGCCAGCACTCTATGTTGCTCCAGTTAGCTCTGGATGATACTACACAATACAACAGAATGTGTCACTATGAATGTCCATGTTCAAACAACATCTGAGCCGCTCCCCCAAAAGCCAAGCTAATGACTGCAATTAGCATCATTAGATTCCTCAGCTGGTGTAACGTTTGACATCCATTGCATGGTTTTTGGGCACATCGCTCAATGTATGAAAATTAGGGACAAATAATTTTGCTTGTTTATGCAACAGCATAATGAGAGAGGCTAGATTGATGTCTCAGGTCCTTAATTACTTGACCCGATTTTTCCCGATCCATCTACCTCATACTGCGTCAGTGGCATAATCACAGCACGGTGCTCAGAGACAATACAGAGAAACACTACAAAGACAAATAAGGCTACAAGTAGTGACACTTTTCATTGCTGACTACTCCATTTCATATTTTTTCATTAATTCATTGATTACTCGATTCGTGACAAATGTTCATCACAAATTTTCCAGAGCACAACATAGCGTCTTTTCAAATGCTTTGGTCTTCTGTTATGGCTAGTCTGATTTGTTTGTTTTTTGATCATGAAGGCTATTTCTGCAATCAGAGCGCAGATATTAGCCCTTCAAACTGTGGGTGGCTGCAATCTTTGAAACATAAGCCTCTTGGAAGCCACATTAGCTACCCAGATACCCAGAAAAACCACAGCGAGCACACTGACCGGCGTAGAGGAACATTACTGATCTTATTCATGGAGGAGGGCAGCCTTTCCCCACTGGGACCTTGGTCTCAGTACAAAACACTCCAGCATCTGCCACCCGACCATCAGCTAAATAATGTATGGAGCTTGTGGGATGTCTGTCACAACCAGGTTCATACTCATTTCTGCTGCTGAGTGGTGTAAAAACTTAACTCCACAAATACGCTGGAGCAGGGGAGACATGGCAATGATTGCACACAACGACACAAACACACATACAAACTGTGGCTTAAAGTGAAAGCTTGCAGACATAGACAGATTAAAAAAGGTTCTTGAGATTATGTAAAACTAACTCTGGGTAGATTAAATTCACTATCAAGAATGTGACCAATGTTTAGGACAGGAGCAGTTCATCTGTCAATCTCAAACCCAGGGACAAGATTAAACAGCATGTGTGTGAAAATAACAGAGTAAGTGGATGTTTGTGCAGATGTATATCTGTCTGTTTGAGTCTTGCAGCTAAAGGAAGCCTTTGAACATTGAACAGCAGAATAGACTTGCAGTATATCCGCATCTCTTCAGGCCCAAAAGTCACATTGACCCAGGGCTCGCTCTACCCTTCAGGAACATTTCCCATCAGACGCCTGTTACACCGCAAAGGCCACTTTACTCCCAGAATAGCAAATCTGGGGAAATGTAATCTTTGAAGCCCCAGCTAAAATAGCCTGACAAAGCCATTTTCTGGCAGAGCAACAGAAGGAAAGCTCAGACACTGGATCTAAATTTCAAATGACTTTTTTATTTTTTTTACTTTTACATTATTGGTTCTTGGTCTGACATTACTGTTATAGTGGTTGGCCTAAAGCACATTGTTTGTTGAGTACATGAAAATCTCTGGCAGAATTTCAAAGTCATGCAAGCAATTGGTTTGGTTAGACAGGGACATCAAGCACAGTTGCCAGGCCAGTGTCACAAGTGACAAGTCAAATTTCACTCTTGGTTATTTTTGACATTAATGGATTCATAGTTTTAAAAGTAAAAATATCTATCACAGGTTCCAAAAACCTGAAGTTACATGTTCAAGTTGGGTATTTTAACCTGTTATCAGTCCAAACCACAAGGTACTTGATTTATACTGATAAAACACTGAAATAATTCTGAAAATCCCCACATTTAAGATGCTGGTACTAGAACATGCACCTAAACACAACTGTATAAAACAGCAGGATTCTATTAAAGTGCCACTACCCACCTGCCAGACTCTTATTGCCCATTGCTTTCATCAACTCCCCCATGCTCTGGATAATTAACAATTGGATAAGGCCTAATCCTGTGGACATGGGAATTGATTTGATTTAACCTTTTTATACGGGAGAACCTCCTGAGACATCAGCATGAATGGCAAAGAGACTGACAGAGAAGCAGTAGGAATTTGATGAGCGCAATCAGCTGCTCCCTTCAATCTGGCGAGGTGACCGCACGAAACAACAAGACTGCTGCTGCAACAGGAAGAGGTCACAGGGTTCTGTAATGTTACTTCATATGCACATGTACTTATACATGCATACACACCATAGAGGACAAATACAAACGCACATGTGTAAATAAAGGACAGCCATCTGCATCTGTACACATCCATGTGTTCTGCACAACTGAGCAAACCATGTATTCAGGACCTTTCAATTTGTACATGTTGTGGTCCTCATTTTGCATCATCCATCAATGTAATAGAACTGAGCTATTTTCTTTAAAAGTTTGTATATTTGACATTTGGGATGCGGTTCTCCATTCGACACTGCACTTCAGTCAGAACACAATAAAAGGCCTAGTTTACATTACACTGTACGAACGGGTTTAGTGCACAGGTTACGGATGTTGAGGGCTCTTCTTTTAATTAAGATGAAAAAAATTGCTACTCTTTGACTGGAGCCACATCCCAAAAGAAAACAGCAGAAATTAGATTTTAGGTGTGGGTTTCAGGAGGATGCGGACATGATTGGCCAATATATAAATAATAAATAACTAAATCTTGAAGTAAACTCTGAATCCGACACAACACAAATAGCTCACATCAGACTACAACTGACCCACTAAACCCAGCGAGCAGAAATGCTGTGCAGGCATGTAATAGCAGTAGTCAAAAAAACTAGATGAAAAAATTAAACCAGCTACCAACAAGTAAACATCTTATTCAGAAAGCAATTCAAAAGGTTACATAGACCTCCCAAGTATCTTGTCTAATAGACTGTGTATATGCACGCTGTCTTCATACACAAAAAGGAGTTGGTGACAAAAGCCTTTTCTGAAACACAAACGACTTTTTTTGGACATGAAATGCTGAACAACTGCAGAGAAGCAGACAAAACAAACCCTGTATGTCAAAAGAGAACATGATGTCTTTAGACGTTCAAGTAGACTTTTAATTTTTTTTTTGCATACATTCTTTTGACAGAGTTTTTTTTGCCCATGTAATTTTAGCACGGCATGTTCAGTGACAACAGGTCCGTCCTAGAAATGTCAATGTGCCAAAATGAGATTGCGAGATCACAGTTAATTTTTCGCTTGATAATTCATAAAGCCTGTAGCAACACTGAAAAGGTTTCAGTGTGAGTAAATTGAGTTGGGCAACAAAATAGCTCCAGAAGATGACAACCTCCCAGAGACAAAAGTGGATTTTAAGTGTCACAATTTGCAACGTAAATTACACTGAGCCTTACCTATTAGTTTTGACTTGTCTGTGTGTCAATAGATAAGGGACAGGCTGTTTTGTCAGTGGAATAAAGACTAAGAGTAATTAGTTGAATAAAGAGGAGCTAATACAATGAGTCCTCCCCAGGAGAAACTGCATACGTCCGTTGCTTTCTCTAACAAATAAACTAAAAGTTTTCATTCAAGATTAACACTAGCATTTAAATACTTAGTACCCTATAAACCCACAATTCAACATCAGGCAGCAAACCAGCCAAATATCTTGGCTGTATTTTCCCTTCATCTGGACCAAGTAATGGAGGATTAATGTGGCAGTTCACTATCTATTCTAATGACACCAGTTTCATTGGTTCATAACTGACGTCACGACATCTGGCCTCATAATGTACTGTACAACAAGGGTGCATGTCTCAACATAAAACCTCTGCTTCTGTTTTATCTTCATCATTGTGCCACATCTGGAGCACTGTAAATCACTTCAAACAAGAGTTTTTATCTAAAATATAGATGTAAAATTGTAAGATTTTGTTGTTTAAGTGCAAAGCTTTCCTTATAATTTGTCCAATTTTGATGGCACATATCTTCTATAATGTAATTGGTTTTATTCTAAGTTCAATTGCTGCCAACCTCTTAAGGGGCAAAAAGTAAGATCAATACACATTGAATAGACCTGCAGTGCACCTGTGCTGGATTTGTATATAAAAGAGATTACTCAGGCATACCAATAATTTCTTTCTTCCAGGGCACAGTGAACTACTTTGGCCTTCCTATTCCCGTTCCCATTGCAGTTTGCCCCAGGAAAAAAAAAAAACAAAGCACATTGGCAACTGAGTGTATAGTATATGTGTGCCTCTGTTAGCCATTACCTCCACCGGTCCCCATTCTTCCAGGTTCAGGGCTGATGCATATCCAACGTGGCAGCCGGTCGCCACTGCGCCAGGATGAATAGTTTGTCATCCCTGCTTCCCCCTCTCCCTCTCCACTCTGCTCTCTGCCTCTTGCTAGAGCTGTTTGCTCAGCTGTTCCCCTCACTGACCGCATTTATCCCATATGAGCGGCACAGCTTAGCCCGTTAATCTGTGTGTGAGTGTCTCTGTGCGCCTGAGTGTGTATGTGCGTCTCCATGTCAGGCATCCTCTCATTGGCCCCCTGATGACCATCTAAAGACACGCCCTGATCAAGACACACACACACACACACACACAGCAAATGTAGCACTCGTGGGGAAAGGCATTGTGCTTTCAGTCGAGGTCATACGGAGCGTATCTGGAGAGGTCACAGCACATAAAGGTTCTTATGAACCCTCTATTCAATAATTTCGACTTTACCCCTTCCTTACATTAAATTCAGAAAGGCTGCAATATCATTCCCTAAACCGTGGTGAAAGCAGGGAATTTATGTGTGTGTGGATGCTTGATCAAAAGGTTGGTGCAATATTAGTGTCTGTATTTCCAAACGCATCCCTTCTCCTCTAAGTGAAGCCTTAAACAATTCAGGATGAGAGTCACGTGATTGGCTGGACAGAGATGGCAGCTTAAGGTGTAGCTCCTGGCCCAAATTTGTCAAATAGTTGTTTTATATGGTTCTTCGATATTTTACCATTTTGTGCTCGTTAGAGTTACTTGAAGAAGAATGGCAAACAAGAACAAAGTCCAGCGCGGTGATACGGACGCCATTGCAGAGGCAGTGCTGGAGAAATAGAAAAGTTACCTCGAACCACGTTTTTCTCAGATTCAACAAATGGCTACCGACAATGACAACAAGCTAACTGCTATCCATGCCCAGCTAGCATCTCTGACTGCAAGCCTTGTCTCTATCAGCGCTGATGTGAACAACCTGAAAACCACTGTGGAAAGCAACGCAAGTATTCTTGACAGTCATGGCCAAGCTTTAGAAGAGCTGGAGGTGAAGCTAGCGGACATGGAGGACAGAAACAGGCGATGCAACATCCGCATCGTCGGGCTGAAAGAGGGGCTAGAATGTGCTAATGCTATCCAGTATCTCTCACGCTCACTGCCTAAGTGGTTCCCGAATCTAGCAGATGTTTGGATAGAGATTATGAGAGCCCACTGAATCTACAGTGATAGCCCAAAGAAGAATACCACTACTAACCAAACATAAATTTTTAACGTCCTCCGCTACACAACCAGACCAATCCTACAAGCTGCGCTGAGCTCTCCGCTCGTCATTCAGGGCCAGAAAATTCGCTTCTCCCCGGATTGGAGTAACTTCACGGTCAAGCGGCGTCAAGCCTTCTATCAAACCATGGATTCAGCACGTCAAGGGTCTGGATTTTTCCTGCTTTATCTGGCAACACTGAAGATCAGAGACGGCGCCCATTTACAGAGCATTCACCTCCGCCTGGGAGGCTGAGGACTATGTGAACCGGGCTGCGCACCATCCTCTCCTGCTGCTGTGGCGGGGAGAGCCAACACTTCGGATCCCGTCATGGAGGGCGTCGTGGAGGAGGACCAGGACTGAAACAACTGTCCGATGAACACGCCGGACCATTGGATTGTCTTGTTCTCATAATGTGTCCTGATTTTTGTTGCTCTGTTGTCTGATAGAATTACAAAGACTATGTTTCGGAATGCTATGTTGACCTAGCTTAATTGTCTACTCTACATAGGTTAGCAGGGACACTGCTAGGCTAGAGTTTCCCTTCCAAGGTGTTTTGTGCCTTGGGTTTCTTGTTTCTGTTGACGGAAAGTGTGTTTATTCTGATGTTAATTTATTGTGGAACCAGTTGCTTTTTCAACCAGATATTTATGGGCTAGTGTTTAATTTTTGCTGTACCGTATCCAATCTTGATCACAACCTATTTTATATGTTAGCCTCTCTGGCTATGTCTTCTCTCTAGAGCCGCTGGCTCAAGCCATTTGCCAATCAATTAAGGTGTCACCAATATGCATTTGTAGTACAAAGCATCATCTCATTATTTGCAGACAATGTTTTGGTCTTTTTAGAGAACCCCTCTCGGTCTCTCCCTCACCTTCTATCATTATGCGAGGAGTATGGAAGCTAATCAGGCTTTAAAATTAACTGGTCAAAATCTGCACTACTTCATTTAAATGACTCTGCCCGCAACTCAACCTTCAGTGCCGAGATCCCCATTATTAAGCAGTTTAAATATTTAGGCATTGAGGTCTTCCCCTGCTTAAACCAGATTATTAAACATAACTATTCTGTTGTTCTGAACAGTGTTTTGAAGGATATGGAAAAGTGGATCGGTCTCCCCATGTCGAGTCAAGTTTCACAGTGGTTAAAATTAATGTTTGACACAGGGTCAATTTTGTGAGCTTTATGCTACCTCTCTTCCCTCCCTGCTGGCTATTGGCGTAAATTACAATCAGCAGTATCCAAATTTATCTGGAAAGGCAAGCGGCCATGACTTAAAATGCTTACCTAACAGAGGAGGAGAGAGGATGGTGGCCTTTCAGTTTCCAACTTTAAACATGATTTCTGGTCCTTTGTGTTAAGACCCCTTCTCACTTGGTTTAGCCCAGATGTGTCTGTTTGTTGGCGTACCATAGAAAATGCTCTGACAGAGCCTTGGTCCCTCCGTGACGTTCTCTTTGCCAGTGTTTCGAACAAACAGTGCCAGCTACACTTTGGCCCCATTAACTCTCATCTTATCAAAACTTGGAGATTAGTTGAAACAAACTTCCATATGGCTTGTAACTGGCACATTTTTTACCCTTTATTCAATAATACAGCACTCCTGATTGGTGGAAGGCCGATAACAGCTCCTCAGTGGGAACAAATTGGGAGTTCATTGTCTAAAAGACATTTTTGGCGAGGTTGGCTTGTTACTTTTTTCTGACTTACCAAATGCATTCAGTCAACCACGTTCCTCCTTTTTTTTTATCTGCAGTTAAGGTCAGCACTCAAGGCATACGGTGTCCCCTGGCAGAGGCCTTTTCCCATCCATCCTATTCGGAAATTATTTACTGTGCAGCCTAAAAATTGTGGTATGGTATCTAGGCTTTATCAGTTCTTGGTGATATCCGGCGGCTCTGCCAATCCTATTGAGAGGATCGGGGCACGCAGTTGCCCAAGCCTCGCTCTCAACTGGCATTATGTATGGTCTAACATTACAGAAGTACCTCGCAATCCAGATCATCAGCAGATTCACTACAATTGCATACATAGGACATATCTCACCCCGTAAAAATGCATCTCATGAAAATAATCAACAGTCTTTTATGTACTTTCCGCCCAATTAATGCTCAAGGTACATATCTTCATATGTTCTGGGATTGTTCTCCTGTTGGTCAGTTCTGGAACAAATTTGCATCCAAAATTTCCACCATGATTAATGTTACTGTGCTTGTTACTGTCAACATTTAGATTATGAACGACTTGTCAATCTTCAAGCTTTCTAAAGCTCAAAAACGTGCTGTGTTTGCTGGACTTACAGCTGCTAAGAGGATGATTGCAACCCGTTGGAAGCCACCTCATGACTTATCTGTTTGTTCATGGATCCTTTCTTTTTTGGATGTCACGTACATGGAACTTCCAACGGCTCGTGTGGGTGGAGCCCAGGGGAAGACTTTGGACACTTTTCTTTGTGTGTGTGTGTGTGTGTGTGTGTGTGTGTTTGTTTGTTTTTTCTCTCTCCTTCCCGTTTTTCCTCTCTGTGATTTTGTGGCCCTGGGACGCGTTCCTATGCCCCAGTGTGTTTGTAACTGTTTGTGAATGTTATGTGTACATTTTTGTTCTGAATATAAAAACAAAAAAACAAAAAAAAACAATTCAGGATGAGTAAGAAGGTTTCAGCTTCATTCCAAACACCCGTTCTTCAAATGATTGTTTGTTTACATGGTGAGAAAAGGTGCTTACTGACAACCATAAGAGCAATATCAATAAATGTGTTTTTCCAAATGCACTCTTTGAACAATTCTAAATGTAAAATGTTTAACCTGAATATAAGCAGTGTGTATCATGGCTCCCAAACTGGTATTCTGGGCAGACTGAAGAGAAGATATTCATTGAAATAACTTTATTTTATTTTCACTAGAGTTGAAAGGTTTTTCTGCTTCAGTGGACACACTTTCAACTCAATTTGTGCCCACTAATCCACACTTGTTTAACCCCATATGCATGTTATCCCTTTACTTTGCATTCACGCTGTATCTTCTCACACTGTGTAATGCAGCTGAACAACAACATTAGTTAAGAGTCTCTGCTGAAATTGGGCTGTGCACCCACCTTAGATGTTTGGAGACCATTACCCCTGCAGCACAGCGGCCACCGGAAGCAATCGCAACCACTCAAGAAAATGCTTGTGATTCCACCAGCCGTGATATAGCTCGTCCCAGAAGCGGCTCTCCGCTCCACTAAAAATATGCGGCATGGCATTGCACAGGCCAGGCAATAAGTGGAATGGCTAGAGTAACCAGTCAAAGACCCTGTGCAGACTCCAGATCGCATATCAGATAACTACATTATTTTAACAACTAAACCACTACCACAATTGGACCAGGTCATAGCAATTAAAGTTGTGTTTGATAAAAAATGTTATTTTTTTTTTAAATGTCTACACGCCATTTTTACGCCATATGAATGCTACCAAAATTAAAATGAATATCTTAATAGGCTAGCCTTTATCAGCTCATTCATTAAAGAGAGTGAAAGTACTTGCATTTTTGTGATGAGTGACATGAATGCTGATATTTCAGATGTTAACTCTTTATTTGCCAAACACCTTAATTAATTCTGTCTAAACAGTAAGTTAGTTCTCTCAAGTAAAAATGCTGTTACCAGTAGACGGTTATACATAGGTATATCAGTGAAGCATGGCATACAACATCTTGGCTAGACCACTGTAAATGTACAGCTGATGCTTATGATTGCTTGGAAGTTGAGATTCTGTATGGTCTAGCCACAACAGATCACATACCTGTCTCCATGATAATAAATCTTGACAGTCTACCTGAGCTGATGCTATGATAATGATGATAATAAGCAAAAAAGAAAAGTGAACTGGGCAAAGCTCACAGAATATGATCTATGGAAGTACAATGAGTGATAATAGTCTAAGTAGTATTGATATACCACTTGAAGCTATTTTGTGTGGCAACTTAAATTGTTTCTGTGTAATATGTGGTAGTCAGTATGTCTGTGTATTTATGTTTGTGTGTACCCCTCCTGTAACATGTTATGTGTACCTTTTTATCTGGACCTTGAGTCTGTAAAAATAAAGTTGTATTAAATTAGTGGTAGTCTTGCATTGCCAGAAAAAGCTCTCGGTTGTTTGCATTTGTTTATACCGATCAAATCATCTTGGGCGCTAAGTTCCAGATGCAGATTTCAGTCAAACTTTAATGGCAGTATCATAAGTGTATTGAAATGTGAACCTTGCAGTGTGTGTTGAACCATAAGCTATTACTAAATTATTATTACTAAACACATTCAAAAGATTTTGTTGCTTTGTTTTGGTGCGAATTTGCTTTTAGACTGCCAAAAAATGTGTCTTCTGTGTCAATCCACAGACTGCATGGTTGTTCTGCTGGCTAACATGGCAGTAGACAGACATGAGCAGCTGTTGTTGTGGTTGAACATATTTCAAGCTACCTAATTATCAGCCAATGTGATAATGTATGTGTGTGAGAGAGAGAGAGAAATGGCATGCATTGTCTGATTTAAGGGCATTTTACCAAAGGTTTTGTACACACTAACACAACTTCACTATTGTACAGGACAGATTGTCATTCCTCATTTTAAAATGTATCTTATCTACAATATGTGTTATCTAACTGTAAAGAAAAGTACACACACACACACACACACGCACACACACACACACACACACACACACACACACCCCTTCCCTCAAGACAAGGTGAAATCTTCACCACCCACCTTCAACAGACTCCCTGTAAAGTGAAACAAATAACCATTCTCAGCCCTTTAAAGGAAGCACTCTGTATGCCTTGACTTAGATTCATGCCATGGACAACAGAAAAGAACAGTGAGCAGCTAGGAGTTTAAATTCTGGCTTTTGTTTTTCTAGACAATGGCTGCTTTGCGATCCATCATGTTGTCATCATGCAAGAGAAAGAACTGCACGGCCTACACTTCCTGCTCAGTCAGAAGTGAGAAGGGTGCTGCTGTGAGGTATAACGTTATATACCCACACAAAGTATTTATATATACATATATATATATATATATATATATATATATATTATATATATTACATATATATGTAGAGAGAGAGAGCGAAAAAGATTTTTTAACACATACTATACACAAAAAATGAAAATTTATAGATTTTTGGGATAATATGAAGTGAAAATTGGCAATGAAACTAACAAAGGAGATTAAATAGAAAAGAAGTCTCCACACCTATATCACACTCTTGAATAGTACCCTCAGAGGACATGATTGATTATTTATTGAATAGTTTAAAGGTTTAGAAATTCTCAAGAAAATATAAATGGTCATCTAACATGCACTGATGTACTGCATGCTATAAAGGTAATAAAAAGGCCCTTCATATAATATGTATTCCCCATACTGCCTATACTCTTTAGGCAGTATGGGGAATGCATATACAGTATATGCATAAACTGCCCCCCTATTGTATCTACTTATATTTTAGCCTCTCAAAGCAATCCAAATTAATTACCAACCTATTTAAAAGAACATAACAATGAACCTACATGATCAGATTGTTTCAACAATTAGCTGGCTATTAGTAAATCATATTGGTCAAATTATACCACTATAGAGATGTAACAGGCCTGAGACAGACCTTCCAATATCAAAGCACAAGACATGACATAATCCAAAAACTACTGCAGCAGAATTTACATGGAGAGCTGGGTTCACAAACTTTTTTCAAATACGGCATTGCTTCATAGTGATCGTTTTTCTCTCACAGCACCTCACCGACACACGCCGGGTGTTTTGTCTCAACATGTCTCTCGAGCTTATTCTGGACTATTGCCGCATTTAATAGCTTACATACAGAGTCGATCTCCTTCAAATCTTTGTACCATAGACTGTACAGTATCCCCCATTTTTGTTGGTTTGCAGTATACTCTGACATTATAGCTTCAGCTTCTGAGTTCAACAATAAAAGTGTGAAGTCTGGAGAAGCAGTGAAAAAAGGAAAAAGGCTGTCAAATAGAAAGGCATTCATCATCTTAGCAGGCTATGGTGAAAGAGAGAATTGAAAGAAGATCACGTGTATGACGAAGTGAGATGCATTTGTGGGATGTTGTGTGGGCTGCATGTGTGAGTCACAAAGTGCATTGTTGTTTGTTCATCAGAAAAGTCCTTTCTGTAAATCTTTTGGGATGTAAATAAAATAAAAAGAAAAGAGTGTGACTGTGAAAGTGATTGATGTGGGACATGCAGGTTGTATCTTGCATCCTGAGAGCCTTATTTTGCATGTGTAAATTATAAATGCTCAGAGCAAAATTGTGTCACTGAGGGATCCTGGTGGTTTTCTTGAGAGCTAGAAAATATGAGAGAAATAAATGTGAACATCTGAGGCTTTGACACTAAATCAGTTTGTGGGAAATCACAAAAGTTCCAGTATATCCAGCTGTCTTTTGTCCAACCCACTCCTCAGTACAAAGTAAATACTAGCATGTACATAGTTGACAATGATTCAGAAGGTTTACAGTGAAGTAGCTGTTCATTTTCAGCATGACACTGAGACTTCTTGTCTGGTTGATTAGTATGCAGAGTTTGTCTTCTTAAGAAACCCTGCTGCTAATAATGCAATAGTGAGATACAACGGCCAGCTCTCAGTTTTAAATGGTGACTGATGGACGGTGCAGATGCATTATTGCTCGCCATTCATCAAGTTAACTTTACGCATTAGAAAGTTGAATGAGTTTCCAGGAGATTCAATCAGTGTTAATTATAGGATGAGCTAGGAATTAAAAGGGGGTAAGATTTCCAGTGGGTTAACCCTTTACTTGATGGGGGACTCCATACCCGACATGTAACTAGGACGTTGTATTTGAACTCAGGGTGGATCTGGTCAAACAGAGCAAAGCAGAGCAGAGAAAAATGTATGGTCACCGCAATGTTTCCGGCGTGAGGTACGCTCGCCATAAAATGACGTCACCATGGCTCAATTAGAGACCACACTGGGAAAAGAAGAAGCATTTGGCCGGAGAGCTTTTCAAAGCTAAAAAACATCTACATGTACAGAGTGTTCCTAACAATGTTAGAGGCAGCCAGTCATTTCGATTTGGAGAGAAACAATAGTCACGTTGTTGATAATTGTAATGTTTTGCGGTACGTTGGTGTTAAACATTGGATGTGTTTACTACTGTTGCCAGGCAGCCAACTTTCCTTTACTTCCGGTTTCTTCTTTTCTACTACTTTTTGCTTATTCACAGATTATTTTGTTTGTACGCTATCTGGTGTTTCAGAGAATACTGCAACGAACAATATGTTGAGCATAAACGTTTCCGTGCATGCTCGTAGCTCGAGTATACCAAAACGCTTTAAGCAGAGAGGTATGAGGAAATTTACTTGCTCTTCGTGTGTATGTGCATCTTTTGTCATCTATTTCTCTGGATTTCCCCCTGCTTCCTCTTCTCTGCACATCCCTGAGTTCAATCCCCTCACTGTTTGTCACTTTCTTTTTCAGCCCCTCTCTCAGCCTTCTATCTCTCCCATTTCTCTTTTCCAATTTCCTGTCTCCCCTCTCCTCCGTTAGCTGCACTGCAGATTGCAGTAAACCCAGAAAATCCTCCTCATCACACAGTGCAAATACCATCTGTATTGGATTTGCCCTCAGCCCCAATTAATGGCTAGATATATACCTTGTAGCACCTGGGACAGCACTGGACACTGTGGCATGTGACCTGCACAAATCTAAACAAAAACAGGGAAAAATGTCCTGCAGTGCTACAAGCCTGAAGGGTCACACATGCTGAAAAATGCTGTTGTGTCACAGCTTGTCTCAATGTTGCGGTTGAGTCTCATCACTGTTGCTGCCTGTTGCCCATTGGCTGGAAGAGTGTTTTGTGGCTCGTGCACTCCTTTCTGTTTTCCATTTACACAGCCAGGGCTGTGTATTAACACCTGATTTTTTTCCCCAGCGCACACAGAAAACAGAGAGCTAGGTGAGGAGTGTCACTGAATTTGACAAAAAAAAAAGTGTATTGGATCAACATCACTTGCTATACCGTTAACAAGACTTCCGGTTTTGTATGAACTTTACGGCACAGTTGTAAAAGTGATGTTTACTAACTAATCCCTAAAGCTGGCATTCATTTTTTTTACTAGTAATAGCAGACATATAGTTAAGGAAGCGGTTAATTTCTTGTTACACACAGAAGCTGTAGAGAGCAGGTCATGGTTGATGGTGGGCAAACAAAACTGCAGGACTTTGACACCGGAGACGGCGTTTCGCCTCCTGAGCTCTTCATGTGGTTATGTTAGTGTTATTGTGCAGGTTTACAAGTGACAAGTAACAGTGACTAAACTAGTTGCAACAAAGCTACAATGGTCACTGTGTTGTGATATTTTTAACAAAAAGCTTTGCACACAACAGTTCCAGATATTTACACTGAGCTCACAGTGCAAGAGAGGCAGGCTTGACAACGAAATGTGACCAAACCACCCGTCTGTGCTTTGTGTGTGGGCAGGTGCCAGTGTATGTAATTAGCCTACTAGTAATGACTTGTGCAACAACTGTGGTAGCAAGAAAGTGAATGACTCAGAGCTCAAAGGCATACATAGACAACATAGCAGCTTTGTTCCCTTGTCTAGAATTAGGAACATTAATAATTAAATTGAACAATAAATGAAGGTGGCTTGAGGGTGGGGGTGGGTGGGTAGCAAAGAAGAGAGAACAGTAGGCTGCAGAAAGACAAAGGGGGCATCCAATAGCACAAAAAACAACATCACAGTGCTAAAAACCATGACTAAATAAGAACCTTAAAGCTGCATCCAATAAAGGAACACACACAAACAAGTTCACATTCAATATGCTGGGCTGAGGCTGCAGTGAGATTAGAATGTCATTCGTCTGTGCCTTGTATATAAACGAGATTTAGAAAGTTAACTCTGGAACTGGGGAAAAAAATAAAACACATGGATGTCAAGTTAGAGGTGTACACTTGAAAATGAGAAACAAAGACAGTTGAGTCACGGCGAGGGTGGTCTAAGTGAGTCTAATGAAAAGGTCCTGGATGAAAGATTTGAAGAAGTCGACCCACGACCATGTCCTCAAAGACTGCGGTGTGTCTTTGTGGCTGCAGATGCTGAAACAGATCCCTATATGAGCAGTGACCTTGGCATTATTTACTCAAGCTGGGGCCTTCAAAGACACCGGGCGCAGGCAGTGCCAGCAATTTCATCTCAGTTTCCACAGAGATGGCGTACTTTTGACTGGGAACTTTCCAGGCTCATTACCAGATGAGGTAGTGGGTTCTACCCCGCTGCATCGCTCTATTTGCTTCTATTCCACTCATGAGTCCGGAGATATACAAGGGAGAGAGACAAATCAAGAGAGGGGGAGCTAAAATTGAGGAGAAAAAGAAGATGAGAATTTGCCTGAATGAAACTGCATGTCACAGAGGGCCCGGAGGAAAGGACTGCAAATGAGAGAAAAAGAAGTGAGAATGTAGAAGGAGAAAAACAAGGAGAGCAAATGGTTAACCGACAAGTGGATGAAGAAGAGAAATGACTAAAGGCAATGTTTCTTAAATGTTTTCCATTCACTAAGGCTGGGATGGCTAGGACGGTTACCACATTAGCGCAATACTGCGGTCACGTAATGCCTACCGTGGGTCTGAGCTTGTCACCGTAATCACTGCAAAAAAAACAATGCCCTGCACACGTGCAAGATGTGTCTAATGACATGGATTGTGTCTGATGATGTGTCTTACATGGATTCATGTTTTTTTTTAAATTATCATCAAAAGATGGAACAAATCCAATTTTTTGTTTGTTGGGGAGCGCAATGTTCCATGACACATTATAACATTCCATTCGTGTTGACTACTAGGCCTATATGCAAAAGTACCGGCGTAATGTCTTGTATTGGAGAAATGTGACATTTCTCCATTCTCAGCTTAGGTAGACACATTAATTATGTCATAGCTGCAGTGTTTACCATTGCACATTAGCCTAGCAGCTATATATATGCCTGTTCACAGTTGAATTTCAGCCTGCATGCCCGTTTCGTAGCCTAAAACAGAGCGGCTTATAACGGTAGAGAGAGCAACAAGATAGTAAACTCCCGAGTCGCCCTCTCTGCTCTCTGTCTGCTCAGCTGCTAGACGGGCTGCTCACGGGTTGCAACATATGTTATAGGCCAAAGGTTAAGCCAATGTTTTTTGGGGGTAACACCATTCACTTTACCGGCAGTATTGACAATAGATCACTTTACATCAACTTTGCTAACTCTTTTTCCTCTTTTCCTCACAGCGACACTCGCTACTCTCCATTACCGCTCGCTCTCAACCAGACGAGACCAGATCCTGACGTCACTCACTTAAGGCACCCTGCAATTCGGCAAATCTAACTTACACTAGTCTCGTAAGGGGGTTGTGATATACTGCACCACCACGGGAATTTCTTGCTTTTCAACCGCGGTAGAAAAGAAATCCATATTGTCCCATCCCTGTACCATTCCTAGAACTCCAGAACAGCCAGCGCAGTGCTAATGGGCTGTTTGGAGAGGAGAGGACAGCAGAGGGTTGGAGTAGGACAGTAAACATTTTCAACAAGCTTTATCTTATTTGGATATTGGATGCACAGCTCATACTTAAATGTTTGAGAATTAATCATAATGACAGAAACAGGAATGTGCTTTTGTGTTTTAAGTAATAGAGAATTCAGCTTAGAACATCAGCTAATGACCTCGCCGGACCCGCTTATACAGCTCACATCTTTCACACTTCTCCAGAATCAAACACATCACAAACCCATCAGACACTGAAATGACGTGTGACTCATCAGATGAAAGGCTGTGGAGTGAGAGGCCTAGTAAATCAAAACAAAGACAATGAAGGAAAGAGGACGGAGAGCCAACTCGGCAACTGACACAACGGCACAAAGTGAGTCAGACTAATGGAGCGGAAAATATAAGACTTATGAGTCTCTATCTCTCTACTAATCACAGTCAGAACAGCAAAACTAAAGGGAGATAACAAAGGAAAGAAATGGACTGAAAAAAAGGGAGAGCAGAGAAGAGCTTTAGGGTTTCTATAATCTCCATCCTTCCCAATCACAACCAAGACCTCTTCTTTCTGTTATCAGCATTCCTAAATACTTCCCATCATTATCAAGCTATAGCTCATTCACTCTGCCATCATTCTCCTGGGCGCCTCTCTATCTGCAATCTAGTCAGACAGCTCCATTTAGCGTGTCCAGACTTACAGGGCCAACATTCTTTCCCTCCTCATGCCCACCAGTGCTCTGGACTCCAGTTTGGTTTTGATCTATTTTTGGCCCTCCGCTGCCTCTCCTCTCATCAGTTCTTCTCATCTAAGCCTCGCTTCGGCGGCCGCTCCAGAATCCTAATGAGCAAAAAAAAACTCACAATTCTTCCCTCAGTGCCCTCAACAAACATGCTGCCAGGTACTCTTATCTTTAAATCTACATAGACACTGCCACTGAGCTTCTACAGTTGAGCATTTGTTTGCTTGATTGCATCTTTAAAGGGCAGGACTCATGCTAAAGCGTGGGCATGAGCTTTGATAGTTTGATCATGTGGCTGTGATAACAATGTTGCTGGATTGGAGGCAAACGCTTAGAAAGTGACTTGATCCTTAAGTGACGCTCTGATCGTGGAACACAAGGCAAAGCCCTAACCAGCCTAGAAACAGTGTAAAGCTTTCTGCAAAAAGTTAAGGGAGTCCACATGGTTGTGCCAGCATGGGGTTATGTTATTTGGTGATCCGGCTTGTTACATCATACTTTCATTCAAAATGAACCTAGATAATCTGTAGCTCAATAGTGGCGTTGGCATCACGTCACATGAGAGGAGCAGAAGGAATGGCATACACTGAAGAACAACCAAACCAAAGGTTTATGTCTTGTAACAGATTCAAGACATTTTGACATCTTGCTTGTGCAGTTTACACTTCAGGATCACCATTCACCATTACATTTTCTCATTTATTTTTAATAAATACACCATATTTACCCTCCTTCCACTGAACTGCTCTATATCTCGCAATTGCAACTGCAACTAAACAATTTCCCTGAGGGGATCAATAAATTAATCTGATTATTATGAAATGACCAGCAGGGGAAAGACTCAAAAACATTGACATTTTAAGCAGACCCTACAGACAAGATGTATTCAAACACACTGTTTTAATTTTTTCTTGAGACCTTGATGCTTCAATTTGACAGAATTGTCAATATAGGTGAATCATACACGTATACCAAACATGATACTGAGTCAGTGACACCAGGGCTGGAGCTGAGTTTTCATTAAGTATGCAGATAGGATGCCTGAGTTTACTTTTTACAATTTGAGCAATATTAACAAGTTTCTCTACAAAAACTTTTTTTTCCCCCTTGAAGGTAAAGTAATGAGGTTTGATATTCAGCCCTAAGCAATGCACAACAAACTGAATTTAATCCAACTTAAAAACACTCAGACAAAAATTCAAGGTCAACATATTTCAAAACCATCTACTATGCAGAGCTACCAAATTTAAAGAATGTTTGTCACTTAACAGCCTTTACTGTGAGCAGCACATTATTATTGGAATCCAAGGAAGGCTGCTGGCCCAGATGAGTTCCTGGCAAGGTGCTCAGGGCTGTGTCTCACCAGCCGCCCTCATCTTTGCTAGGATCTTCAACCTCTCCCTGGCCCAGGCAGTCATCCCCCCCTGCCTAAAATCAGCCACTATCATCCCAGTCCGAAGAAGTCTCCCATCACCAGCCTAAATATTACCGTCCTGTGGCCCCACCCCGTAATCATGAAGTGCTTCGAGAGACTTTTTCTCCAACACATCAAGGACTACCTCCCCCAGATCTGGACCCCTATCAGTTTGCCTACCGCACAAACAGATCCACAGAGGATGCCATCGCCGTAGCTCTCCACTCTGCACTGAGCCACCTGAGCAGCAGCAGAGCTACTCCGGATGCTCTTTGTGGATTACAGCTCCGCCTTTAACAATCATCCCGGACATTCTCATATCCAAACTAGTCACTCTAGGCCCCCCCTCTCACTTGTGCCTGGATAAAGGACTTTCTCACCAATCGCGGCAGACGGTGAGACTGGGCCCCAACCTCTCCTCCACTGTATGTTGAGTACTGGCTCCCCGGGCTGCTGCGAGCCCCCTCCTGTACTGCCTCTACACCCACGACTGCAGTCCGACCCACACAACAACCCTCGTCAAGTTTGCTGACGACACCACAGTGGTCGGATCATCTCAAAGGAGACGAGGCAGCCTACAGAGAGGAGTCCTGAACTTGGCAGCTTGGTGTTCGGAGAACAACCTGTCTCTGAACACCAAGAAACCAAGGAGATCATCATCAACTTCAGGAAGAAGAGCACTGACCTAGCCCCCCTGTACCAACGCGAGTTGTGGGAGGGTCCACACCTTCCGGTTTCTTGGTGTCCTCATCTCAGCTGACATCTCCTGGTCGCCACACACATCACAGCGGTCATCAAGAAGCCCAGCAGCGACTACACTTCCTGAGGGTCCTCAGGAAGCACGACCTGGACTCCAACTTGCTGCTGACCTTCTACCGCTCACCATCGAGAGCCTGCTGACCTACTGCTCACAGTATGTACGGCAGCTGCACCGGGCAGACAGGGAGAGGCTGCAGAGGGTTGTAAGGTCAGCACAGAAGATCACCGCTGCCCTCCCCCTCCCTGACGGACATCTACACCTCCCGCTGCCTCAGCAAGCAGAGAACATCATAAAGGACAGCTCCCACCCCGCTCTGATCTGTTTGACCTGTTGCCCTCGGAAGGCGCTACAGGTGCATCAGAGCACGGACCAACAGACTCAGAACAGTTTCTTCCCGAAGGCCATAACGACCCTGAACTCACCCCTGAACTCACATATGCACTGACTCCACTCCACACCCCCCCCGGCCCCGGACTGTCTTCTTCATTCCGTCCGACTGTGCAATATTATTGTTATACTGTTACTGTTTATAATACCTCATAGGACACTGGAATCTGTGCAATTTCATTTCATACAGTGCAATATTTAAAATAACCTTTCCATTACTGTGCAATATGTATTACTTAATATTAGTACTTAATCATTTCATTCCATCACTGTGCAATATTATTTATTGAGTGTTAACACTTACCTATGCTTATTCAAGCTGATTATATATGTTACTTGACAGTACTACACTTTATATCTTTGACTATATTTTGATATTTTATACTGTTATATTCTTATATTTTTTTTTGTGTCAACACTGCAAGGGATTGCTTTATCTCGTTGCACAAGTACCAGTGTACTTGTGTATAATGACAATAAAGGCATTCTATTCTATTCTATTCTATTGGGCAAACACCAATGCAACAAAGACTTTGGTTATTAAGAATTATGTGTCCTTTACTCCCAACTGGTTATGTAGTAGGTTAAAGAATGACAGACCACAGCGCTGTAGCTACATGCTCATAAGCATAAACACTAAAACATTAATTTCTCCTGTAATACCTACATTTGAGATGTATTCTTTACAATAATATAACGGTCCAAAACTATACTTTGATGCAAACTCTATAAACCCTGAACCATATTGACAATGACACTGTGTTCAGCAGATGTACTGAATAGCAAGGATTCTAAGAGGCGGATAATAAATAAATCAATGATACACTTTGGCATCACAGTGTGGAGCATAAGCCTGAGAAAAGTTCTCTGACACCCTGAGCAGCAGGGCAATATCTGAGTGCTAAGCCTAATGTAAGTCAGTGTTGTGGAAGGAGATGGACACTGCACCGGCTGGCACGTCACTGACAAAGATCGATTGTCTGTGAGGCATCAGACTTTACTCCTCCTCACTAGCCATTTCACCTCTTACAGAGAGCCGCCTATCCATCCATGCGCTCGAGTAAGATATGCTAAAGGAAAACACTGATTGCGTTACAAGCTGCAGAATTGTAGGACATTATGAGGTTGAGGGGTTTTGGCAATCCATCAGTGGCTTTAGGAGCATCCAAATACAGTTTGTGTCAATGAATAGTCTGATTATGGATTGTGGAACAAAAGTTAAGATATTGTTTATATAAGCAGCTTATTGCTTTAGAGCCACATACATGCAGACATAAATCTTGGGGATAGTGTTAGAGTAACAAGACATATTGAGAGGGATCCAAATATAGATACAGGCACATATCCTCAACATGATGTTCTATGCAGTCTAATGCTACTCTTTCTTATAATGACAGTACTGGTTTTACTGTGATTATGAATGCAATGGTAGATTTGAGAAAAGAACATCCCTCAAGGCATAAGAACTTCTAAGCAGGTAACATCTCATGAACTGACATTTACATTTTTGGTCTGACAGCTATGAACAAATCACCTACTTTCAGTTTCAATTGGTAAAGAGAAATATTTCCAGGTATCTCCATAATAACCACTTTAGTTAGTTATGCAAAGGTGAAACATCATGCGTTACTGACTAAAGCAAGGAGGCAAGATTACCGTTATACGTTGCCATTTTACACGTACTGTATGCTAGAGCACCAAGTTGTCACACTAGAGATTAGGGGTGGCACGGTTCACAAAACCCACGGTTTGGTTTGTATCACAGTTTTAGGGTCAAGGTTTTCGGTTCTGTACGGTTCTTGTTATTTTTTCTCCAGAACACTCCAGAAATATACTTCGGCATGTCATATATAGCTTAATTGTCCACAATATAGGACACAGTTTTAAAAAATAGTTCATATCATGTAATCATGCACAAACTGAATTTGACTTGACTTTAAGCAGATTATTGGGACCATCTCTGAGGAAAGGTAAATGAAAGAGTAAATGTTTTAATGTTGTTCTTTTATACTGTAGCCATCACATTATCCATGAATCTGTTCAATAGTGGAATCAATTTTTTTTCAAGGTAATGGCCTTGCAGATACTGACAGTGAAAAGCTGAAGCATTGTGTTTTATGGCCTGTACCAGAAATGAATTCTGTCCACACAGCTAGCAACATCAATTAATGGTCACAGATGATGCCAACACATGGATCACTCACTGCACAAAGCAAATGACAAATGTTTGTGTGTGTGTGTGTGTGTGTGTGTGTGTGTGTGTGTGTGTG
>NC_045739.1:14167850-14168755 GCF_008692095.1 Etheostoma spectabile | reverse complement strand
GTGTGTGTGTGTGTGTGTGTGTGTGTGTGTGTGTGTGTGTGATTCTTTGGCCAAATGGATACAACATTTTTCTCCCTCCTTGAAAAGTAAAAGTGTTCCCCGGAAGATGACAAGCCCTCTTTTACAGTATACTTGTTTCAAATGTGGCTAGTAATATGTTTCATCCTGCATATCTGCAACCAATCAGCTGTCAAACCAACATTTCTCTTGCCAGTTACTTCCAACCCAAAAGGTTGGAAGTAACTGACACAGGGGGAAGTGAAAACCTCGCTCTCCCTCTTAACTTCCTTTTGAACTCTGGCTGAATTCTCCTTTTTTGGATGGGAGATACGAGACAAAGCCTCTTCGCTTGCAAGGGATGAAGTGCCATAACTACTTCTAGACTGACAGAGCAGCTGCCAGTACCGGTCTCTTTGTTATGTCTCAGATAAGAACCAACTTAAAAAATACAAACTGATGTTAAGTCAGAAATTTACAGATTTTAAAGTCTATCTGCAACCAAGGAAATGTAATATTAACACGTCAGGTAAAGGACAATACATATCTGTACACCACACTGAGCAAGCTGGCAAAGGAAATCAGAGATGTAGGCTAACTCAAATATTTTGTGAAGAGGAGAAATATCCCTGGGTGTCAGGGTTTGTTTACAAGAGTATTGGCCAGAATGTGCAATTCGGAAGGCCAGAAATCTCAGCAATGAGTAAAGTAATCATTATATAACTAGTGTTTATAATGAATCCTTCCATACCCCGCAGTTTCACAGTATTACAATCCAATAATAATGCTAGTCTAGTTTTGTTGAAAAAGAAAACATAGAAAAAGAAAAGCAAACAACATCAGTGATCAAGCCAAAATATGTCATAGATTACTAATAACATTAAAGCTATAGTGCATAGTTTCTGTTG
>NC_045739.1:14153816-14167840 GCF_008692095.1 Etheostoma spectabile | reverse complement strand
GAATTCTAAGTAATGACAACAACACTGTTGAGGCATCCACGATACAAGCCTTCCGTGATCGCGCACACATCCCCCTCCCCTCCCCCATGCAGTTGCTAGTAGCCAAGAAGAACACAGAGGACTAAAAAAACATGGATTCTTTTGAAGAGGTAATTATCTTCACTCAAGTTTCTGTGCGGGAAATTCGCCGGACGCCCCAATCTTCTGAACATTGCCGTATTGAGAAATACAGAGAGAGTTATGTATAGCTGAAAGTCTTAATTTGTAGCACGTCATTTGGAAATGGCTTGAATGTAACAGACGTTCAATAATATCAAAAAGTTATGCACTAAAGCTTTCAAGTGCCCATATTATGAACAAAATCACCTTTTCTGGGATTTGGGGTGTTATTTTGTGTTTCTGGTGTTTTCACGGATACAAACTTGAAAAAAAACCTATCCATGCTGTTTTTACTGAGATACAGGTTTTTGAATGTCCTCTGCCTTCAGTCTCCGGGTCAACTGATCAAAATCTGCACGGATTTCAAAGTCACTAGCCGAGATGAGGTGGCTCCGTAGCACATGCTAGCTCGTTCTCAATGGCAAAACACAACTACAACACACACTAGTTCACCATAGCCTTCAGAAGTACTACTCACATCCATCACGTCCCTGTCCTGCAGGCTTTCCACAAGTGTGCCCTTGTTTAGAAGAAGTCTCCCAGCTAATCCTGCCTTGTACTGACCAAAGTTGAAGAAAGTTATCTAGCCGATGTGAGCCTTACCTAGCTACTGCGCATGTGCACCTCCTAACAAAGATAGTGTAGAAGTGAGATGTCTCACTCTGTAGCTAAAACAGAGACTTAAACCCACAGGGTGAAAACAGGGTCTACAGCAATGTGCGGTACAACAAAAATAATTTGAAAATGAAACCATGTAAACCTATGGTACAACCTCAAAATACAATTATGAGCATATATGGGTGCTTTAAAACACAAACTAACTAACTAACTAACTAACTTCCGTCTTTTGCATTGAGCCAGGCGCTTATAAACAACGTCTCAAAAAGAGAAGGTCACAGACTTTGTTTTGGTGAATACTTAAAAAAAAAAAGACAATTTGGAAGTGACTCTTCTGTTCCTTTTCTCCTGCCTATTGATTAGGCATCTGCCTAGCTTCCTGCTGAAAAAGATTCAATGGGCCATAAACAGGCATGGTAATTGAACACTTTCCACTGACGAGGACATCATATCATTGTTTGCAGGTCATGTGGTCCACAGTTAAGGGTCAAGTGGGCTCAATGATGCATCGACTCAAAACTAACACCCTTGCTTGTTGAGTCTTAGAGGCCATTTACACCGTCAGTTCAGATAATCAATGGCAGTTAAATCCAATTAACAATGCAGAGAGACTGCAGATTGCGCTCACCATATCGAATATCTTCTTACTTACTGTTTAATGTCTTCGTTACAAAATGAAAGCTGCACTAAAGTAAGCTATCGAGTCAGTCATTGCAGTATTATTCCGATCAATAAAATGAAAGAGGATGACGGGATAAGTGGGTTAATGGAGAATTTTGGCCAATTTTTATGTTAATCTCGATTGCTATAAATATGCGACAACTTTTGGATTGAAAAAACCTCGACCTGATTCGGTGCAGGCAACACTGGGTAGCTGCAGCTACGCTTCCTGCCTTCACGGCAACAAATTGTAGTTCATTTCCCTCTCAAAATTAGGTAATTGAGCGCTGTAGTAGTTATGACCATATCAGTAACTATGTAACTACATGGAATTACCTATTTTTGAGGAGGAAATAAACTACAATTTGTCACCGCAAAGGCATGGAGGACACCCACCACACCACCGGGGCCCTTGGGGGATTGTTATCGGCTGCGGGAGGCGAGGAAGGCGAGGACGAAGGCTGCCTGCTGGCTAAGGAATCCATGACAGAGATTGACACTGCTAAGCCTCCTACTCACCAACACCAGATCGATCAGACACAAAATGGATGAGCTACAAATACACACGGAACTGCTGCTTTAGGATTTCCACAAAACACACTTATCAATAACAGCTAGCAGCTAACAGCTAGCTCTAGCTGCTCACCAGGCAAGCTCAGTGGAAGCTTGTACACATAGCTGAGGCTACTCAGTGTTGCCTGTACCGATTCAGGTCGTTCTTTTTCAATCAAATCAACTTTTCTGAGGTGAAACCAGCTGTGAGAAATCTGTAACAGCTTTAGTTTAGTGTAAATGAGAAATTTTGCTTTGGCTTGCTAAGGGAGGTCTGATGTAATGATGCGATATATACTCAATGCCCCTGTAATTTAAGTTTCTCGCCTGTTTTTACTTGCACGATAAGTGGACTTTAATCCTTGGTTGTCTGGTAATAACTGAGCTTCACAGTCGTCATTGTAACTTATAGTAATTTATACACACACTCTACAAAATAAAACTACCAAAAGTAGTGTTTACAACAGAATCTATTAGCAGCATCAAATTTAGTTTGGAACCACTTGGATTTTGTAAGTAAATTTGTAATGTTTTTGCATGTCAGCATGACATGAGTTTTCACCGTATAAACAATATAACACTAATTTACAGCATAACACTAATTGAACCGCATCAAATGTAGACAAGCATGTTTCTATAATACTTCCACTACCTTCAGGAAACGATGTTCACTCTGTGGTCTGTTATTCTGATGAACAGACCCTGCAGCTAACCTGACACTGCAAGAAAGTCTTTGGTGATTTTCAAAGCACAAATGCATCACCAGATAAAATACGACTCTTCGTCATTTTTCATACTAGGTAGGAGCAGAAAGGCAAAATAAATTGGGTTTATGACACATGACAAAGCTAATGAGGTAGAGGATAACGAGTATCCCCAGACAGACATTGTGTACGTGTGTAAATCGCACCCATGGGCAGAATTCTTTTTGGCCTTGTTAGAGAAGGGCAGGTTCTCGCTCTCTCTCTCATACAAACACATCACTTATTGCTCTGTCTATGTGTGTATCCGTCTGTTTTCGTCCATTAACATAAGAAATGCTTCCTCACCTTCAGTATGATGCCAGGGTTGGGATGGCACACGCATCTGCTCTCTGCCATCCTAACCCCTCCCTCTCTTTGCCCACTCAACCCACTGTGCCAGTCCTCTTCATATGTCAGCCTCACACTGGCTCTTCCTATCCACTAGAGGCCTCATCCAATTTGTCAGGGTTGGCATACACATGGCTCAGGATGCCCCTCTCTCTCCTCTGCCTCACGTCTCGTCCGCATCACATGGCTCTGAGACGGCCCCGTCTGTGCCAGTGGGCATTACGGTACCTGATGGCGGGGCCCACCTGCCCCCACTGTGACATCCAGGCTGGCCCAATCTGCCTCTCCAACCCAGCAGGCACCAGCTGGCTGGACAGTCTGCATGCTGATAGACTGACAATTGTCAGATAAATAATAACTCCAATTCACAACAGCCAGGCCTGAATAACTGACTTGAACAAGCAATGTGGCTGTGTATGATGATTGTTGATGTGATAATTTGAAGAGTAAACACAAGGTGAGATAACAAGAAATGCATAAAAAAGAAACTAAATTGTATGAATCTTTGCCTTTGTCAGTTTATATATTTTTTGTATCTTGCAAACAAAGGACACATTACATTTTGTGTGCACTCCTGGGATCTCCAAGTAGGAAATGTCTCAAAACATAGCTTTGACTCATCACGCAGAAATTTTGAAATGGTATTACCTAGGCAGCTGTAAGACAACATAAAACAACAGTGAAGGATTTCTCTTCTCAGTCACGCCACATCATGTTCCCACAAACATCCTTTTTATCAAGAGTAAGAAAAGCAATCACTAACTTACTTCAACTCAGCTAGCTTATGCAACTTGAATAGCTTCGTACTTATCAGACCTTGTGTTGCAAAGCAATAACAATGATGATTTAATGTGCCTGCACCCATTGGCCTCTGGCTCCCGTCACTAGCAACACTCACAGCAGCACATTTGGTTTAAGCACAGGTGTCCAATGTGATCACAGCCAAAAAAGCACTGTTGACAAAAAAAACATCTGGCCTCAAGAGTACACAAATTACTACAGTACCTTAAAGGCAAAACTATTCTAAAAAATCAGTACCTACATTATATTCCAGAAAAAGTATCAACAGATGACGGTAACTTTTATTTATATACCTCAACAGTGACGTTCTCCAGACTCATCATCAACAAGATTTAAGGGCAACATTCCAAGCAGCATGTCCAGTACAAATAGTGGGAGGTTGAGGAGAGTTAAATACTTGACTAGCTATGTTAGTGTCTGCTGTGCATGAGTACCTCTGCACTCCCACTGATCCTTGTCTTTAAACATTAAACGTCATTGGTTTAGCCCAAGAACATAACATCCTGTGCCCTTTTTCCGAAAGCGATGTAGCAATTTCAAGGCATTGTCTCACAAACATTTTTGAAATACCCTCCCAGCTCCCTTGACTGGTCCTTGTGAGCTGGTGGAAGCTGTTTGACACACGAGTAGAGGCTTTACAAAATCACTGATCCGAGATCCCACTCAATTTGTCAGCTCCTAAACGGTTGCAGTGGGATCTGTGCAAGGAGAAATCCGACCCAGGAACAGTGCATATGTTTTAAAAATGCTCAGAGGCAAGGCAATGCATCTGCAGAGCTATGCAGTAATTCTATTCAGCAATACCTAGACCCAAAATACCCTTATCATCTTGGGTTGCATGTACTCCCAAGCTAGGATCCAAAATTAACACCCTGTTGTAGAAGAAGATGAACAGAGTTCTGCATTGAAATGTCATTCGGGAAAAAGTTGAATTATTTCAATTGCCTATATATGGTAGAATTTCACATTTAATGCTTAGTCATGTCACAATAATAAAATAATGATTAGGCCTAAAAATGAAAGTGTTTTTTTTGAAAACATAATAGTACAAATACTTTCTAAACATTTGTGATACTTTCTAACACTGTGAGACCTGCAGAGGAAGAAAGTATAAGGGTGATGTCAAGGGTCACACCGTCTCAGTCTCCACACAGTAATGCAGCACTTTGTAAAAATCAAACACATGTATGCCACAGCATCGGCCTCACAAAAATAGAACAGAGGACAGAAATAGGATAAACTCACATCATTTTTAATCTACCACTGTCAGAAATGTGAGATGAACAGAGGAAATGTCATTTCAGCATTGCCGCTTCCGTCTGACAGCACCTGATTGCAAATAATTGCTGACAAAATCTTAGTAACCCCCACAGAGGACCTCCTCCTGCCCAGTCCCCTCCTCCTGCCCAGTCCCTGTCTCACCACATCATTCAAAAACCCCTGCAGGGCACTGTGCCTTATGAGCACACACTTTCCTCATAAACTATCTCAGTCTATTAAGAGTCATTCTCTGGAGCAACAGAGCAAACCTATCGGCTTCCACTGTGCAGGTATCTATGCCCGAGTTCCATCCCATGTAATTGCAGCATAGCCTTCCATAGATCGAGCTACTCTAATTTCTCATTTCATTTCCTTCATGATTACTGGCAACGATACAGTTACGAATTATTCTCAGCCACATTATCTGGTCAAGTTCAAGTTTGTTCTAATATGTTTGAGCTGGGCCCTGTGGCAAACAAATAAAAATGAAGGCCATCTAAAGACTGATGGGGGATCTTAAAGGATGCAGAATGAAAACAATGATGCCCACCACCCACCATCATCCACTAATGAAGCTTTCCATCAAATGAAGGAGAGTTTTAATCATTATTCACAGTAGTCCAGCCACATGGTGCGCAATCCATTATGCTGGACTGTCACCTTCATGGAGCTACAGACAATTCCAGATCTTCTCTATAACATCTTTCTGTAGGAAAAGTGACATTTACGCTGTACTAAAGCCCTTTTCCCTCCTCTTTCTGACCTTCTACTTCCACAGTTTTGCATGACACAGCTTAGCGTTTGCACTTCATGGCATCTATATATGTGCAATGTCACAGATTATCGAGCACACCCGCTCACGCCATCTGCTGCATTGCGTGAGAGTGCTGTTAGCATCAGTTTTCCGGAAAGGCAGGCTGAAGGACAGAGGGCAACATTCATTTACATACCCGAGAGCCACTTAAACTCATTAATGCATACTGTGACAAACCCAAAACATCAAATATGCACTACAGACCTGACCTACCCAAATGCTAGGAAGGGCATCAAATTGTCTATTCAGGTAGAGAATAAATAATGTGTGGGGTAGTGGGGGTGCAAGTTAATTAGTATTTGAGTTGTAATGTCTAACAAAACCATTGCTAGTGTGTCAAGGCCTGCATATAGCTGATGAGTCTGGAAAACATTTTCCTTCTCAGTGCAATAACTTATGACAAGGCCACAGAGAAGTGTGTGTGTGTGTGTGTGTGTGTGTGTGTGTGTGTGTGTGTGTGTGTGTGTGTGTGTGTGCGCACGCATGCTTGTAGAACACATAAGCAGCAGCACTGTATGTCTATTAACTTGATACTACATTTTCAATCTTTGTCCGCTTATCAAGGGTCGGGTCGCGGGGGCAGCAGCTCCAGCTGGGGACCCCAAACTTCCCTTTCCCGAGCCACATTAACCAGCTCCAACTGGGGGATCCCGAGGCGTTCCTAGGCCAGGTTGGAGATATTATCTCTCCACCTAGTCCTAGGTCTTCCCCGAGGCCTTCTCTCAGCTGGACATTCCTGGAACACCTCCCTAGGGAGGTGTCCAGGAGGCATCCTTACCAAATACCCGAACCACCTATGGTTGCAGGCTAACATCACTCATCATTGCCTATCATGCTTTACAGGCAAGTAATTACTTTCTTCAACCACATGTTCATCCTTCATCCTTAAAAATTATACCGACATGGGTCGTCCCATTTGACATACAACCTCCAGTGGGTGTTGATTCCTTCTAAACTTAGGATTCATTAGGAAAGTTACTGCAGTCAACGCCAGCAGAGGAGCTAAATGAAGTTTGCCAAAGGCAATTGTGGCGTTTCCAATTTTTGTTGCACTTTTGAGGAGTGCTTTGATGAGTAACCATCTGTTTGGTAAATGTCCATAAAACGTGCCATAAACATGAAACCTGAGGGGGACTATCATATTGCCTCACACAAGTCATTAAATTTTTCATTGCCATAGACAGAAAGGGACTCAAGCCATCTCCATCTACAAAAAAAACACTAATGAGATTTGGTGCCATTTTCACAGCTTGAGGTAATTGATTGCAGTCTTTTACGACTGCATTACCCCTGTTATATCTTTCCTGTCTTTTTTGTTTCTTTGTTTTTCAGTCACCCAGCTAGCATTCTACACCAAATGCCTCTGTGAGTGACAGCAGATTTACATCTGTCCCTCATCATCAAATCAATGACAGCGAGTGTTAAAAGGTATGAAGGATAATGGCGTTTTGCAAACTGTCCGGTTTTCCAGAGATTGTCAAAAAGACAGCAGGACACGCAATTTATGGAAAAACCTTTAATCGAGTTGAGGACATTCTACACTTAAATGCCTCTGCTAGGATTTTAACATGACCACAACTTAACAATAAAGGATAGATAATGGAGGAAATTATATTTTTGCACTTCTTGGTTGATGCAGCAAAGGCAGCAATCGAATGTTCAGTGCTTCATCTGGAAATGTGTTCAGAAATTTAAGCAAACTATAAATAAAACACACAGTGTGGTTTCCAAATTTTCATTTTTACGTATTTAATTTTTAAGGTAGTGATATGTTATTGATAACTATGTATATATATTGCAAACAAGTTGCTAAATACTAGTAAAGTATATCAAGTAGGTCAATTTACAGTGCTTACTTCAACTTCCACTTCTCTGGGAAAAGAATACAAAAGTAGCTGACCAAAAAGGTTTCTAAAAACTTCTGAAGTTGTCTACAGCATTGGATATTATATTAGTATGGTAAATTAAGCACTGTGACATAGTCAAAACAAACAAAACATTGTAATATTATTATAATTTGCTAAGGAGAAAACATGTAACCACCATGTTCCTGGTTTGAATTCAGCAGGGGACCTTTGTAGAATTCTCATCCTTGGCTTCTATTCTTCCCAGTTGGTTGCCCAATTTCCTGTCATTTTACTATGAAACATACAAAAAAAAGCCACAACACAATTTCATGTCATGTCCAACATGCAGGTTGGTCAGCAAGAAAAGCTTTTGACAAAGACATCCCTTTCCCATTCAGATGCACTCTTTCCATCATAAAGATTCTTGTTTATGTTTATATATTATGACTGTATAATATATATTATATATATTTCCAGGTCTATTGATATGTATTTATAAACATGAGTGCAGTATAATGTGACTGACCAAGCACTCAAATCGTACTCTTAACAAAAAGGCAGTGACATTTGAAGCAACTCTGGAAAAATGCATACCAAACATCCCTTTTAGCATATATTACCCTAATTGAAGAGGGTAGATCCTTAGTAAAAGCCTGTTGACATTTTCAAATAGCTGACACATAAAAGTGTCTTTCCAAACAATGTAAATCCTTTCTTTATTTCATAAAATGTAAATCAGGAATTAGTGGTGAGTCTAAAACAGTTGGGCCTTTGACAAGCGACAACCTGCATTCTTATTTATTTTATCGACTTCAACATTAAATGTAAAAACAGTGTTGAAGATAAATAATTAGGGCTGGAAAGATCCACTACGTGTTAAAGAAACGAGATGCGGAACAAAATTGATCACTGCATATTCCATGTAGATAATAGTTAGTAAGTGCTGTATACACATGTGATTGCTATGCTGAGAATTAGAAGTACACGTGACATGTGTCTGCACTTTGTGTGCATGCTGCATGCGGCAGGAATACTAATTTCCAAGCTCTTCTCAATGTTAATAAAGCATTTAAGGTGCAAGTAGTGTCTCTATAATATACTGAAAATTGAAGGTTAACACTGTACACAGAATGACAGCAGCCCCACTGAGCAGAGAGGATCTGAACGCACACATAAAAATTGTAACCACGGAAGAAAGTAATTTTACTAAAATGCCACGTTACGTGAGGAGTGATACCTGGGAAGTCAATGTTGGGAACAGGCAGACAGTAAAACAGAGGGATGTGGGACATTTCTGTAGCAGTTTTTGAACTGCCTGGTACTCAAGAATACAAGGAGGACACAGAAATGTGTTGCCCCTCTCCTGTTGTAAGATGCCAATTGGTTCTGCCAGCTTAAAGCTTCTCACTTCTCACACAAGTTCTATATTGATGAATGGGCGACCATCATGATCCTGCATCGATCTGGAGACTGCAGGTGGGGCCAGTCTGAGAGAGGTGTGGGCTGTCCTACTTTAAGGTGCTTGGGAAATAGAGGTTCAACCAAATACGACCTGTTGTGCAGATGTTATTCTGATGAACAGGCTTCTTTTTTCATTCCATTTCAAGGCCTAGCAAATAGTAAAGCATGAGTAGTCTTGTCATGTCTATTTTGGTCTTCTCTTCACCTCTAAGCTACTTTTTAAGCAAATAGTCTCCCGATATTCTTAATCCTGTTTAATATCTAATGTCAATGGCCAAGTAGGGTTTTCGTGAACAGAATTACAGAATACCACCACACTGTAGTCTCGGTAGCATTTTAACATGCAGAGATTGTCTGCTCATTAAAGATGTATAGAGACAGCAAATCATCCATGCTAAATGATATAATAGGCCTAACTCATTCTTGATCTTCTGGATAACCCCTCCTTGAGGATTAATATATTTTTGTGTTTTTAATTATCACAAGGATAAAATCTGTGTTTAACTTATATCATTACCCAGACAAAGTGTAAAACGTTTTAATGAGGTTCAGATAGAAATGCATGCCCTTTGTGTTCAGGGAGTAATGTAGTCAATAGTCTTGTGAATGCTTGACCAACCACGCTTATTTCAAATACTCTCAACTACAAGAATGGATTTGTCAATATATGCAATAGAACTGACCTTCTCTCATAAACTTTGAATGCTGAACAGTATCGCTAGGTTTGTGAATAACGCTTTATTCACAAACCTGCTATAATAACAGCATCAGCATATTCTCACACTCAGACCCAAAGTACGCTCTGGAGAAGTCATACGTGACAGTCAGGGAAGCACGGAGGAGCGCTAGTGCTAAGTTAACAAGGTTACTAAACACTATGAAAGTATATGAAGTAGGTCAATTTACTTCTACTAAGAGTACAAAAGAGGAGCTGACCAAAAGGTTTTACAACTTTTAAAAGCTTTCTAAACCATTGGCTGAATGGTAAATTAACCACTGAGACATAGTCGAAATAAACAAAATGTGTTATTATTGTAGGAAAAAAAAGAACACATGTAACCATGTTGCATGTCATCCTTCTATCATCTGTCAGTAGCCCATTTTCTTGTCCCTTTTCTTTCACCCTTCAATGACTATATCCATTCAGCAGTGCACTTTCTACTAAAAAATTAATGTATATGTTTACATATTATGACTGTAAAACAGACTGAAACCCCACTTTGTTACAACTCATTTAGACATTTAGTTTTTTTGTCGGTGAAGGATTGTATTTTGATCACTACATGTCATGTGTTCTGGTGACATAATTTAAAGTTGACAACAAGCAGTTGATATAGAGAATGGATGTTGTTTATGCAAAGAGCATTGGTTGAATTAGCATTAATGCACAACAATATATCCTTATCCCCACCATGAGTCAGCTAATTTCCCATGTTTCAAGCGGAATAGGCCTTTAACTAAACATTCATCGTGATGAAGTTTGGATTTATGGGTTGGCATTGTACCCGTATAAAACACAGTATTGTAGATGGCAGCAAATGTTTGCAACAAGCAGAGCTAGGCGGTCTTCATTAGCATGAGGATGCTATTACAGCATGGTAAACTTACCTTTAATTGAAAAAAATGAGAACATGAACACTTCATTTGTATCTATTATTATAGATATATGCATTTTAATGTACATTGAGCAGGTCTGAAAGGAGTGATTAAACTTGACGTGACATGTCGTAGCAACCAAGGCATCTCCATGACAACGTAGTACATCTCATCTGCTGATAAACACTGTGTAATGCTCTGTAAACTCTGGAAAAACTCCTAAGTGGAGCTTGTCAAACTGCTGATTACTGTGTTTAAGATATGTCAAAAACTGTCAGTCCAAATAATAATAATTATTATTATTATTATTTATATAGCACATATATTCATGCATAAAATGCAAGACAAAATGCTTAACATAAAATCAGATAATCATAACATTTAAAAGTGTATCTGTAAATCTGATATAGCCAGATAATAATGGTGTAAAATAATGTTTAAAAAAAATGACGTTTGTAAATGTCATTGTTTTTATAAGTGTCTCATTAAGAGCAAATTTGGTAACACTTTACTTAAAGGTATCTACATAAGAGTGACATGACACTGTCATGACAGTCATGAAACATGAACCCTAACCCGAACCATAACTTGTCATGATAAAACCGAAAGACACTACTAAAAGAAGCGTTATGTCATAAACGTTTATGACTGTTTATAATGTTTACGACACGTTTATTACAGTGTCATGTCACGTAATTCTTAACCAAAACAATATGTTCAGCAGTCATAGGTCTGCTCTACAGCAACATAGGGTTCATCATAGCCACAGGCCAAATGCATCCTGGAGATGTCACTATCTCTTACAATCCTGTTGAGTAGACTGTAAAATACAAAGAAAAAAACAACCAGTTTAATGAGCAAAACAGCACATAAGTTTGCTCTGTGTTGGCTGTGCCCGATTTGATCAAGGTAACCAAAGTGGATCGGGCGTGCGTAATTGTGGTTTGACTATGTGAGTCATACACAAACTAGAGACTGCAGACAGAACAGTTTTCTTCAGCTTTATGCACCTCTACGAAATAGGCTGTAAGAAGCATTTCATTCTAAATCTGACACAATTTGAATGAAAAGTTTCTTGTCCACTAAAGCGATTACTGAAAACTTTACATTTCAAAAGTAAAATGAAAGACACCTCAAAAGTACCTCTAGCTATAAGACATTTACGGCAGAATGAGCACTAGAATGGGCTTCTCAGTCACTCCTCCAATTTCCAGAGAGGAGGTGGACGTGACATTCTCTTCCATATACAAAGAGAAAATGAGAACGGCACGAATTGGGGCCACAGGCAGAGGTTTTGAGCCAGTTTTATGGCTGCTCAGCATTTCTCTATATAAGCAGCCCCCATAGCACCAAAGCAAAGATAAATGTAGTCCATTTAAGTCTAGGGGGAAGCTCATGAACTACCAGTTGAGGATACTATTGAGCTCAGAGAACAGACAAGGTGTAAGATGTTTAAGAGAGAGAGAGAGAGAGAAAGAGAGAGAGAAAAGTTTCAAAGTACCCTTTGAGGGACATGCACATAATTTGTTTAGTATCTACAATCATACCACACGTATCCTGTTTGCTTGTGTTATTATATCAGATGTATTTACTCATTGTTGTTGTTTATATGTATGTTTGTTCTTATGCTTTGGCAACAAAGATGGATTTTTTTTTCATGCCAATAAAGCAGCATGAAATTGAAATTGAGAGAGAGAGACAGAGAGAAAGATAGAGAGAGAGAGAGAGAGAGAGAGAGAGAGAGAGATGTGGAGGCTGGATATTGTGTGTGTATATGTTTTAGAACCGATTGGCAGCATATACCTCTCAACAGACCACCAAAGACAGATAATACATGAAGTACTCCCATTTATCACAAAATTTGCACTTGCTTGGATGAATTTAACATGCAAATTACCCCCCCCTCCCCAGACAATAGAAATGCTACTTAGGTAAGCTAGCCTGCTAGTAAGGTTAGTACTGCTGACAGCGAAGTGCCAGGTAGCACCTCCAGCACAGCTTCCCGCAGGACTCCCACTCTGCCGGCTGTTCAATGAACCAAAGACCCTTAGCACACACCTCCCTTCACAACACAGCCACTGGTGATAAATTACCTAATCCCACTATACCCAGCCGTTTCTATTATACACCCTGGGCTTGTAAAGAACAGCTCGGAGGAGAGATAGGGGGCTGAAACAGCGAGAGGTGGGTGTGAAGCGGAAAAAGACAGGTACACAATGACATTGGGAAGATATACGGGCCAAACAAAGGCAGGAATCAGCAACCATAATTTTCAGTATCAAAAAGAACGTGTGCATGTGTAATTTTTAACAATTATGTTTGATAGATAGGTGTACATTTCTTAATATGTATAATTTCAGAAACATTTTAAGAATTGACCTGTCAGAAAGTGTTTCTTTCCTGCAGTCGCGATTATAATAATTATGTGAGTTTTATGAATCTTCTCTACAGATAAATGTGATTCCACCACTGAACATACACACCTCAGGCATCATTTCAGCTGAGCAGAGAGGCAGCCACAAGGGACAATGACATCAGTGCTCAAACCCTCCCAGAGGAATTCTTATCGTCACTCACACTGGCACACACACTGCTATGAAAACAGCAGGAGTGTTAGCATGCATGGGGGTTATAGGTATACTGCAAAGTGCGTGCACACGCACACACACAAAGATATAACTGAAAAACAAAGTGACAGTGGCAATCCATTGAAAACAATGCTGACACATGACCAAACAGTTCCTGACCAGCTGTGTAAGGCAACCTGCGTTCACACTTTCCTCTTTGAAAAAAACCCACTAAAGAGGTCAATTGAGGACAAAATGACTCTTTGTCATTGTAAAGGGAGAGTTAGCCAACAAATAATACAGCAGACTTTTACTAAGCTTGATCTCTGAAGTATCTGAGAAAGAGAAAACGTTTTCTATCAGACAGCTCACTGTGCTAGCTGACTGCTATGGAAACAGCAAGAGTGTGAGAGTATGTGTGTGCCAGAAGTTGAGAGGACATGACAGCATGGGCACACATACCCACACATGCTATTGCAGCTACCCATGCTTACGCATGTACACAAATACAAAAAACATCTGTTACCTATCTATATGACAATCAAGGTTGGAAAAGGGCAAACAGACCTGCTGCAGCACATGCACGCGCATACCCCCC
>NC_045739.1:14152761-14153806 GCF_008692095.1 Etheostoma spectabile | reverse complement strand
CACACACACACACACACACACACGACAGCATTCTACAGACCGGGCAGCCATTCAAACAGCTCTCGGTAACAGTAACCCACGGCAACCCTCAAACCAGCCCCCTTTTCCCTTCCTCCTCAAGAGACATAGATCCATTGCCCAGTTAGAGAGAATTGGATGAACTAGCAGAGTGAAAAGAGGTTGTAACTTTACCCACTCTGCCCTTACTGTGCAGCGCTAGCAACTCTTAAAGGTTCAGGAGGTTAATAATTAAACTTAAGGGGATTTGTGGTAGAACAAAGTGGACACAAGCCAGCAGATACCCCTCACCTCTTTTGTTTAACTCATCCACTCACTCACTGACTCTAAAACATGCACTTATTCTCATGGGTGAAGAAATGAGCGGAGCCTTATTCAACTCACTCTTGGACATTATCCATGACGTGCAGAAACACACGTGCACACATAGCAAGATGACACACAGCTGCATCAGAATGTCAACATGTTCGCTGCTTCTCAACACACAGTTAGTCACACTCCACTCTCCGAGCGGCTCTCCTACCATTGTGGTTGTGCTGCAGGGTCTCAAGCACGCTGGCGGAGTCAGTTGCCCCCAGCTCGGCCAGTCTGCGGCTGGTGGCGCTCAGCTCCGACCGCAGGTTGGTCACCTCCTGGCTGGCAGACTGAATGGCCCCATCAATGCGTTGGGCCAACTGCTTGTTGTCATCCATCATTTTCAGGATTTTTGCCTGAGGAAGAGAGCGGAATCCAGACAAGGTGTCATGCTGACAAGTTGTGCATCTCCTGTGAAGGACGGTGTCCCCAAATAAATCCTTCCTCTTTCTCCTTTTCTGTCTGTTCTTGCTCCCTTTTTTATAAGGAAGTTAAATCCTCAAAGCAGTTTGTCCTTTTCCTTATAGAGAGGTATCCAGCTCAGGGGAATGTGTATCTGCTAGAAGTAGTGTACACTTTGGAGATGGTATGTGTGGTGTGAGCTTGTCAGTGCGCAAGCATGCCTGTTTGTGTCAGAGCGTTCCTAAACAGCATGTGAGTGTGTGTGTGTGTG
>NC_045739.1:14150810-14152751 GCF_008692095.1 Etheostoma spectabile | reverse complement strand
TGTGTGTGTGTGTGCGTGCGTGTGAGTGTGTGTGTACGTGTATGTGTTAGAGAGCCAGCACTGCCCCTGTGAAATGTGTTCCCTGCAGCTGACTGTTGAAAGGACACAGAGCATTGAGAGATGACAAGCACCTTTTTTAAATGGACTGTACCATTTGCAGACAAATTCAGGGGGGGTGGGAGGAGTGAGCTAGACCACATGAGCACATGGAAGTCAGAGGTCCTCAGCACAGCTGTCTTCACGAGATAATGCTGTAAGGTTTTGTGTGTTAGACTGAACTGACACAAGATATTTCACTAAGCCTGTGAAAATTGTCTTCAGCAGAACACTGCAGCTTTTCCTCTTTCTCTGTCTGTGTACACTGCATGCAACTCCCTACATGGACTAATGGACAAAGGGAAGGAAATCATTAGATTGAGAAAGAAGCAGTTGTTGGGAGAAAACAATAATAGTTATGCAAACAAAGCTTTTATCGCAGTATTACAGGTGCATTTTGAAAGCTCTGCTTTTTAAAAAGAATGCCTCTAAACTAAACATTTTGAGGTTCATTATAACCACAATCATTTTTATGTGATTACTTGATTAGTTGATCCACAAAAAAAATCATTGTGTGGCTCTTTTCTTTTTCTGTGGGTTATTTTTTAATGTAATTGATGAAGCAATAACCAAACAAATCCATCAAAATATTACTAGACCATGAAAAAAGTTGTAAGTTTCAGCCCAGCGTATGATGATCAAAACCAAAAAGATGCTCATTATTATACTAAGAATGTTTCGGGAACATTTTGCTTACTCATGTTTCCTAACTGGACCCAGTCAGGCTGGTGAAATACACCATTTATCTAAACGTATAGATGGCTGCACACCTCAAAGGATGTGCTCAACAATGTAACTCTTTTAGTATATCTTATATATAACCCTTCCTAAGTTCTGCCGTTTCTCTTTTCCTTTCTTTAAAGAAGAGTGAAAATACAGGCAGCAGATACAGTGACGCCACCTGTTTACAGATAAAGCTAGTCACTCACAGTGAATGAAACATTAAGGCTCCGTACGCCCCTTTGCAGCACCACAGAGTCATTGTAGAAAGTATCTGCAGCAAGGGTGTGAAAATTGTTGCTTTTTATTGTAGTTGAAGCATTGCCAGACAATGACATTCCAAATGTCAAATTTAAATCAAATAACAGACAGATGGATACTAGAAGCTTTTAAAATAGAAAAGCCTTGAGATGAATACAAAGTAGCTACTTCCGGAGACTGTAGAGCTGACAGAGAATTAACATGATTGTCAATGTGCATCAGATACAAACAGGGCTTAGGGGACAAATCATTATCTATGGGGCTGGTACAGACTACCTTCCGGTTAGGACATTAGGACACTTGCGCAGGACAGGGAGCTTGAACCCAGGACTTCTAGTTGACAAACTGAATATTCTATACTGGTACATCATTGAATGCTAGAGGGAAAAGTCTGTTCTCGGTATCCAATCTCACCGCCCAGGAAAAATGTTTGGCAGTATATACTCTTAATTGTTGGTTGAAAAAAAAAGCACTCATAATGACCTAGTCTGTAGAGTTGTCTTTGAGCTCCAGGGCTTAGAAAAATACCCCAGTTCCCACCCCACACCCCTACTTAATCTTGCATTTCTCAGCTATAATCTGACATGCGGCTGTCAAAAGCATGCCCACTCACTCCACAGTACAGCTGAGTGGATATTGTTTCCCAGGGTTATGTGAAGTCAGACCCCAACCCATCCTGCATATGGTAAGCACAGATCAGCCCACACTACACAAGGAAGCAAGCAACTGCTGTGTACTCCAAGATAATGTTGCTGTTGCCTCTGTTCCTGTGCAGGTTTAATATTCCACACTGTTGTCTCAAATAAGAATGTCTGAAACAGTATGCAAGCAAGGGGATGGAGAAAACACACACACACACACACA
>NC_045739.1:14097244-14150800 GCF_008692095.1 Etheostoma spectabile | reverse complement strand
CACACACACACACACACACCACCCGTTCATCCATCTGCCCAGACACAAGTCACCCCTCCTCCGTTGTAAATGAACATCATGTTGTTATTTATAGACGACCCTGCTGCTGCCTATGATACATTAGACAAAGAGGAGGGCAGGCACAGACACACCAAACATACTGTACACACACACACTCTCTAAGAGACTAATAATCCCAAAGTCACTTGATGTTCACTAATGAAATTCATCTCTTGTCAGGTGTCATAAGTCTCTTGGACCCTTCTGGGTAATTAAGATGCTGTATGTGTATGTATCTAAGCGTGTAAGTGGATTTGTTTTTATCTATTTATATATCTTATATCATACCCTTACACTGTTCGTCTTTTCTCAGGAGTATGGATCATGTCAGTAAACCTGCATATACTGTACAGTATGCTGGTATACATAGTTGCCTAGGGCTGCCCCCTAAACCTGTTTTTTAGCAGAGGAGCATGGTGTAAACTTTACAAACTTATGTCCAAATGACATTACCACAAAACTAACTGGATGGAGATAAAGAAGGATAATGGAAACAGACAGGAGCGTGATGCAGACAGCGTGATGCAGACAGCGTGATGCAGACAGCGTGATGCAGACAGCGTGAGGCAGGGCGGCGTGATTGGAATCTATAGGCTGCTCCGACGCGTTAGCTTTGGTGATGACTGTCAGTCAAGTTGGCTAAACTACTTTGGAACCAGACGATGGTGGAACCTCCTCTACTGTTGTCCAGTTTGATTGACTCCTCGGCTGACAGTGCTGTCAGCAGCCCAGCAGGAGAGATGCTCCGTGGTGTGCTATGAGTTTTTATAACTGAACTATGACCACGAAGAAATCTGATGTTTTTCCTATTTCATATGACGAACATTGAAACGTGAGTTGTAGTGGTAATACACAAGACTAATGTTGGCTGATTTAGTAGGTGTTTTTTTCTTATAGTTGTATTGAAGAAAAAATATCAGTACTAAAAACGAAAAATAGCCTAGAGCCTCACACAACATGTGACAGAGAGTTTTTACTCAAGAAGTTCAAATTTACCTAGTCTACATCCTTGACGTTCCACTACCGGGATTGCTCCGGTGCCGCAGGAAATTCCGCCAGATGCATATGTCTGTTTCCTTCCACTATCTTTGTGTTGGAATTTTAAACTCCGGTGGAAAGGAGGACAATGGTTAACTGCTCCTCAGATCTCTACATGGTAAATTAAGACAGCTAGCTAGACTATCTGTCCAATCTGAGTTCTAACACAACTAAACCTACTTTTGAACGTACACGTTCCACCAAAACAAGTTCCTTCCCTAGGCTATTTTGCAACGCCCCGATGACAAATGTGTTTGGTTTAAAGAAATGCCAATAAACCAGAGCTGTTGCCCTTGGTTATTTTGTCACAATTAGCTTTAATCAGAAAGCCATGTAACAGCAACTAAACAATGAACAATCTTACTGAAATATCTTTGAAGATATTTTAAATAGTGTTCAGATTTCAATCAAAATTCAAAATAGAGTGGTCACTGGTTTATTGCGAGTTAAGCTCAAAACGTGTGAACACGAGTTGTAACTTGATTCACGTCTGTGAATACATCACATAAATAATGTGCCTCCCTAGGGATCTTGAATGAGTCTGCTGGTCAGTGGAGAGAATCAGGACCCACTGGTGGACAGAGAGTCAGTAATTAGTGGGTGTGCTGAGGGTTTGGATTAGCATATGAATGGAGACAGTGGGGAGTGGGATCACTGCTCTGCACCCATTCTTCATTTTGGCAGGCCTTCTGCAGCCAAGTCACCGCCTTCAACTAAAGTCAAACAAAAAAGTTGCAGCACTGAGCTCTGTATACATTAGTTTAAAAGTCTCACTGAAAGAGGCCATCTACACAAAATTCTTTTTGGTGTAAACGCACATGTTTTGCATCATTTGCATCTTTCCCTGTTACAAATTGTTTGCTTATCTAATGGTTTTTATGTCAGAGTTCAATTTTTGTGTTCCCATCTAAAAACATTATGTATAAAAACTACGCTAGAAAATACTGTGCATTTTTCTCTAAAATTTTTTTATCTTTCTACAATTATGATTAGTAGTACAATTTAGGAAGTACTTTAGATGTATTTTGTCATTTTCTTTTTTTCTGATCTTTCAAACTAGACATTAATAGGTAAGGTGTGGTTAAGTGTACAAATGATAAGCTGACATGATATCTATCTACAGAAAATGATTTTTGCTTAAGCTTACAGTAACGTGTGTGCATAAGTGTTATTTCTCTATATGTCTTAGGTCTGTCATAGACTTGTCCAAGATGATGGGCATGGGACTTTCTTTCTGAGCTGTCTCATAAAATAGCAAATACATGAGTATGTGTGTGTTCAATCTTCTGTTGGTCTGATAGTAAATAAAGTTAATGAGCATCATTTATATGACAAGAAACAGTACAATCCGTATATGACACTAATAAACTCAGATTTGTTTTTACCTCTAGAAAGGTGAATGTTTTATATTTATAGTAATTTCTACTTTCAGCAGTCTGTCGGTGCAAGAAATCTAAAAAACAATGTAAAGACCACCACAATCTGTATTTAGTGATTCAGACTATGCCTCTGCAATGCAGAATGTATGGGCTGCACCAAAATCACCTGCTCATTGATAGCATCTGGAAAGGCCAGCCAATGAGGGGGAAAAGGTGCTGTGCTTATGTGAATTCATGGGTTGCTTGTGTTTTTGTTTTTAACAAAAGGAACAGTCTTAATGACCCCACAGGAGTAAGAAAATGATTTTGTTTTGTAGCTGGATGCCATCTTGATATCTTATCAAGATCAGCTTATCTAAGCTGAGAATGGGACTGTGAAAAATTCTTTCTCTGCAGAGTCTGAACACACAGTACACACAAATAAACACACACAGTGGTGGCAGTGGCGAAATAGAGGGGGGGCATTGAGGAAAACAGAGATACTGAGAGTAGAGAAATATTCCCATAGCATATACAAGGTCTGTGTCACTTGTGGGTAGAGGCTGCCGACAGCACCCAAAGGAAAAGATCGAACATGACCTCAGGCTCCTTCCACAAATAGAGAGCCCACAATGGGGCAACAGATACTGTGTGACAGGACCAGAATGATCAGAAACTATTTTCCTTGTATTGAGTTACTACTATAACCAAACAACCCAGTGTTTCCCAGGAAAAGTTCGTTATTCAGGATCTCATCCAAGCACGCCGTTATAGATGCCTTTTTTGATTTGCTGCTGCTGGGTTATGACTTTGTGAATTAGCGTTGGTCTGATGCATGATGTCATAAAAAGCAGGGATTTCAAGCAGGGGATGCAGAGTTGGTGTCCCGGAAGATGTTAAAGGGAAAACACAAGACTTTCACCCAGAAAATACAGGGCTTTCAAGCAGGGGAGCAGAAATGGTGTACTGAAAGAAGCTAAGGCGAAAACACAAGACTTTCACACAAGAAGCGGACAATAGTGTCCCAGGAGTACTATTTTTTCATCTAATCATAATCATTGACAGTGAAAGAAATGGACACAACGACGCCATATACTTCGACGGAGACCAGTGAAGTCACTTTTCCGGTGATGGCTGAGAGTTACTGCACAGCCTCAAACTGAGCTTGACAACGTAGCTGTGATGTGAGCAAGTTGTAGGTCTTCTGGTAGCTGTGCAAAGAGAAAATCTCAAGCATTCCGAATCTTGCAGAGACGGCGAGCGTAGGTATACGTAAGGAGATAACATAGGCACAGCCTAATTATTCCTAACCAAAATGCTAGTTAACATTAGTAATAAAACTAAAACAGCTGATGTACTGTAAATCAAAACTGCCTGCAAGATCCTCCTGATTATATGGTCATTTCTCCACTGTGCAACAAAAAAATCGCTTGGTTAGGACACAATCATTAGCCTATTTTTACAAAAAGTGAGATACAAGATGATGGAGCCTTTTATACATTGTCGTGTTTTTTTAGAAATAAACAATGGATGAATAGAGTCTTGAAACGCTTCAGATGTAAAGTTATTAGCTGTCAAAGTGATGCCAAAATGAATGGCAGTCAATGGAATACTAACGGCAGGCAATGGCTTGTTAGCCTAGAATCTCCCCATAGGAGGTAAGCTTTCTGGAGGCTCACTTACCACCTTGATCGTAACTAGTCGTTTTGCTGCCTTAACTTAACTGCCATCGCCACAAGACCGTCACCTTTTGTCAACTAAACCTAACTGTTTCGGCCGCTGTCATGACCATCACCTCACAGTAACCAGTACCCGGCTCAGAGTCACCTTTTGTCCACTAAACTTAACTGTCATGTGACCAATGTGTAGGTTAAACTTTGTTACATAACCGGTCGTCGTGGCTGTAATTTTTTAAGATATATACAAGAATGCGTTAAGTGAACATCACTTTAGTCTGGTAATGAAGGGAAGACCGACTTTGACAATGAGTTTGAATCCACAGGCTTTACTCATACAAGACACAACGCAGATGACTTGCGTGCATATTGACACCCTGCTCCTTTGAGTCAAAGTTTGTCACAAGCAGTTTTCCATATCAATAAAAGAGTGCTATTAGTAGGGGTGATCCGAGTATCCGGCTGAAACGAGTATCCGGTACGGATAAAGCACTTTTGCCGAGTACAAGTATTATACGAGTAATATGAGTCAATATCCGTGCTCGGATTGAATAAAACTCCTCAACTGGCCGCGCAGCGTTCTGTGATAATCACCACGCCCCCCCCACCCCCCCGCCTACAAACACGCTCTGATCAATCACACACACACAGAACATGGAGAAATGCGCTCCCTCGGCCTCTCTCTCTCTCTCTCTCTCTCTCTTGCTCTCTTTGCCCTCTCCTCTCTCTCTCTCTCTCTCTCTCTCTCCGCTCCCGCTCCGGCTCCTCTCCGTCAGGCAGGTAGATCAACTCATACAATTGCATGCTTAAATAACATACCGGTTAAAGCCCCACACATTTCAAGAGAACCTGACCCACTTCCGGGTTAAATCTGACCACTTCCGGTTTAGGCCCCGCCCAGTCCGAGTACGGATCCGGATACAGATAATTCATGTGGTAAACAGATACAGATACAGATAATGCTGTACTCGCTCATCCCTAGTTATTATGCATAAAGGGCCATTTTTGCAAAGAAGGAGTGTACAAGTAACCGAGTAACACAAGACGATTTATGAGCTCATTCCACCGGTCAAAACAAGACAAAGAACAGACACGAGTCTTATGAAAACAGAATTATGTTCACTGCGCTAATCTGTTTATTCTCAACCCTCCTCTTCCTTTACTGTTTAAACTATCTGGAAATGGATAGTACTGAGCAGCTGGAGGATTGGCGGGGGACAGATCTGTGCATTGGCCACTATCATCTGAACCCCAAGAGGTTAAATCGACAGTTTTATAACTAAAAGTTACCATTTTTACATTAGTATTAGTACGAGTTAATAAATTCAAAAGATCAAATTTCTTTGTTAAAAAATAACTTCAATATGTCAGGGTGTAACTTTAGATCTCTAAAGCAATGTTGTCCTTAGTTTTTACTCAATCTTGTTTTTATTTCTATTTTTATTTTTTCCTGGTTCTTAATTATCTTACTATCCCAAAGAATGTCCATACTTATAACCGCCTCACTAACATTAGCACCTCATGTCAGGCAACAAACAGGCTCCCAGTGAGTGGATATCAATGCCTCTGCTGTCCTTGCATGTACAGTCGGGCTAAGACACAAAACACACCCCGTAAACACAGTTTGTTGACACACGGATATGTTTTCCATTCTGTTTGACAAGGGTGTGGAGGTTAGACGTGGGGAGTGTGTTATTGGAATTTCCTTTATCCTCATCCCAAGTGTCCTAATTTTTCTCTTCTCTTGTTCCATTCACGCTAAGCTCTTGCTCACATCCTCCCACTTTCACATGGTCACAGTCAGCGTGAGGCAGATCTAGACAGCGATGGCAAACATACCATACCATCAAATGGACCCATTGATTTGTGGTAAATGCCCAAGGCTAATCCCAGACACAAACAGGTTTGCAGGCTTTGATGGGAAATTAAGATACACATCCCTTTTAATTGAGACAAGCAAGGCATAAAGATCTCACACCAGTTTGAAGGCAAAAGAGAGAAATGCTTTTGCTGTTCTGAATCTGGTTGTGTGCGATATCATCAATCACCTTACACTGAAGGTGGCAAAGGTTGTCTTTGTGTAACAGATGGAAGTGGGTTTTGTGCCCAAGCCTAACCTTCAAATCAAAACTCACTATTAAAAGACCTTCTACTGAATACTAGAGGTGAAGAGTATTCATCAAAATTACATGTAGCAGGATGCTACAATGTTTACAATAATGAAAAACTAAAATGCATTTTTTATTGTCAAAAAACAAGAAAAATACAGTACAACATTCAAATATTAAACATTACATATATGATATGAACATAAACTATGTGTCTTGAATAGATATATATAGTCTAGAAAAGCCATTCTCCAAGCCACATTGGTTCAAATCCATCAGAAAATTAATTCTCTGACATCCAGGTTTCCCAGTAATATTCTTAGGGTGAAAGTCAGTAAAAAAACAATAGCTACAGTTACACTTTCTTTTTAGTAAACTCTGTGTGTACAAACAATGTTCTCAATGCTCATGTGTACATGTGTAGAGCCTCTGGCGATACTTTGAGAAAATATGGTAAATCTTCCGCTCTAATTATGCATTTACACGAAAGTTTGACTCGGGTAAAAACACAAAAAGACTCTAGGTTGCATTCTGGCGAGAGTTATGCTTTAAGTAAATTTAAGTATTGGCAGATCCCTAGCATTGCTTTGCTAGACCATCTACACGCTGCGAAGCGGATTAGGGTCTAGCTACTCCACCTAGCATTCCAGGATGAGTGTTACACGCTCCTCGCCCTGCTCTCTTTTTCCTCTCTGTTCATCTCAGGTGTTCTGGATTTCTGATTGAAGGTGGCCCCGCCCCTGGATATAAGAAAGGCAGGGAGACAGGAATGTCTCTGAGACTAAAGCAGCTCTGATCCCTGTTCTGTCTTCTGTTATCTTCTTTTATGTTTAATTGCTTAGAGGATAGAGGTCTGGTAGTGTTGTTTTCGCTGTGTTTATGTTAGTTAGTCTACTTTTTAGTTTAGGGGGGGAGGTTTTGGGTCCGAAGGCCCTTGATGGGTTGGCTCAGGATTCTTCCCTTCTTTTGTTCTCTTTGGCCAGACCTCCAGACTCCCATAGTTTTGGTTTAATCAATAATTGTGAATAAAACCTTAATTTACTTTAACTAATCCTCGGGTTTGGTGTTATTCCACATGTTGATGGTCCCTTTTAATTTTTGTTTGTAACAATAGGAGAAAAACGTGCTCTGGTTTATTGGCATTTCTTTAAACCAGTCCCAATCATCATGGGCAGCGCTAAGCTCCACACAGAGCCGCTGCAAGACAGTTGTGCAAGAGAAAACTCAGATTGGACAGAGAGTCTAGCTAGCTGTCTGCATTTACCCTGCAGAGATCCGAGGAGCAGTCAACCATAGTCCTCATACATCCACCAAATTTAAAATTCCAACACAAAAAAGCGGAAGGAAAAATACATGCATCCGGTGGAATTTCCTGTGGCACCGGAGCAAACCTGGAGGTGAAACGCTCAGGATATAAACTAGCAAATACCCAATATTAAAGGACTTGAATTAGGATTTGAGCCAAAATCTCTACTTAATATACTCAAGGAGAGGACGATGACCCTCTAAGAAACATTCTTTCAAACTATTGTAAGCTATTTGGTGATAGAGAATTGCATTTTCTTTTAAGTCAATATTCAACCACATAAAATACAGTATCAGAATAAAACCTCACTAGCATGATGAGTAGGTTTTTACCACCTCAAAAAATGTGTTCAAAGGTGACTGTAGTTTACATTATACAGTAGCTAAGAAATTAGGCTTAGTTCTTTCACAGTAGCTCTTTTCACATACACACACACAGATGTTTGCAAAACAACAAGAACAAAAAAGGCTTTTCAAAAACCAAATGCAAGAGATGGTTGAAATAAATTCAAAATGCAGTTCACGACTGTCGTTAAAATGAGTCCTAAACAATGTCATTGGCTGGTGGCCCGAAGAGCTAACAGATGGTCCATTTTTCCTGCTGAAAGGGAGTGTGTGGTTGATCGTCTGATGCTGTTAGTGTTCTGAGAGCTAAAATCCCTGTGTAGGTGTGTGCTGTTTCACTTAGTGTAGTTAATTGCGTGTGTGTATGCATACGTGTGTGTGTGTGTCTGTGAGAGGGGGAGAGAGAGAGAGAGAGAGAGAGAGAGAGAGAGAGAGAGAGAGAGAATTGTGGTTTTGTTTCAGGTTGAGGGGCAGCTCCTGTCTCCTCTGCTCAGTATTCAGCAGCCGTTGTCACTGTGATGAGGATTGAGAGGAGCTCTGTTCAGGTGCTGTAGGGGGGGTTGACGCTGGCTGGCTTGATGCGTCCTTTCAAACCCACTTTCCTTTAAAAAGGCACAGCACATGGATGACAAGCTTTTCTACACTTCACCAACAACAAAGGTGGAGAAAAATATACCAAAAATAAATTATTTTCTTTGTGACAATATGAGAGGAAGAGATGTTATACTGCAGTTTATAGCTATCCAAATATACAGCAGCGCATTTTAAAGTGAAATTAAAATGCATTGTTGCTAAGAAAATAATTTATAATGTATAGACCAAATCGCTGTGACATCAAGCTAACTGGCTGTTTTTTGTACTGTGGAGATATGTGAAATTGGCAACCTTGTTTATTTCTATCATTTTCAACTGTAATGTTTAAAAGATATACAGTTAAACTGGATATCTGACGTCTCTGCTGTACTTATTTATATACTGTGTTTCATTGCTAGTGTCTTTGATACACGTAATAAACAGCACCATCTCACCGTGGGTCAACAGCTAGTTTTGGCGTCATTTTCTTTAGTCTGTGGCCCAACAGGTGAATTAGGTATCCAACCTACCGTTTGTGAAAGTGTTGAAGTACGAAAGCATCTAACATGCATTTTAAACAAATGAGATGCGAGCATATTGACTTGTTTCTCGTCCCCGTCTGCTCAGCGCTGTTAAAATGTATGTACAGGACGCAGGGATTTTTTTTTACCCGGAAGTTATTGTAAGTAATCATTATGTTTGGGTCTATATTGTGTCCATTTGTTTTGACTCCCGAAGAGACAGCGCACCTTACATAAGTTTTCTCCTTAGGCCATTCAGTATCACTGATAAAATCGTAACTGTAATTTGATCAGTGCATCTATATGGGTGAGGAATTAAAACAATTTATCATTTTACTTTAGGGCTGCAACTAACGATTATTTTAATAATCAATTAATTGGTTGATTATTTTTTTCATTAATCAATGAATCAGATGAAAAAGACAAAAAAACATTAATTTTCAACCCTTTATTCAAAAACAGAACTGACGTTGCAAATTCCCAGCGCAAAGAATCTTCAGAAAGTGGACAAACAGATTGCTTCTTGAACATCCCTGAGCTGTTGAAGTAATAATTTTAAAAAAAATCCGTCATCTTCAACCAGCGTCAGTGGCCTCAAGTCAGTGACGAGCATGTTGAGGATACTATCCGTCAAGACAGCTGCTTGCTGTAGCGTACATGATGCATTTCCCATCAAGAAGCCAGTTTGCCGTTTTTCCGGAATTAAAAAGATAGCATGAGCATGTGTAATAGCACAATTTACATCAACTTAATACATACTTGTTGTTTTAGTTACTAGTTGTATAAAGGTAAGCAACCCAAAGAGCAGATACACATCCACACACACACACACACACACACACACACACACACACACTTGAAGTTCACTTGAAGCTTATTCATTACATTATTACCATCATTGTAGTAAGTGCAAGATAAGTTCATTTATACACCTTTAAACACAGCTTAAGATGACCAAGTGCTTTGAAAGAACTTTATTATGAAATTTAAAAGTACAACACACACAAATATATATATATATATATATATATATATATATATGTCAATAATAACTGATATGGGACAAAGCACAGAATATATAACAGATTGAAACATTTTCTTTAGTCTTGCAAACTCTAAGACCACTGCTTTACTACTTTCATTAACGCTAAAATATTAATAAAAAATAAATAAAATTAAAAATGAATTAAAAAAACAAGCTGACGCAAGTCATTCTTGTCAGGCTGGATAACGAGTAAACACCAGCACCAGAGCTACTGGAGGGACATTACGTTCCACACTTCAAAACGGAACAAAAGTAGGATTCTGTAGTGACTTACCCTGCTGTTGAGCTCCCTTCCTCCTCAAGGACTCCAACATGTTTACGTCTTGGGTGCTGAATCATCCACGTGGTGCTCCCGTGCCATGTTGCTTTTGCAAACACCTTTTTGATTCATTTAGTGTGAAATGCTCGCACACCTTAGAAGACTTAGTTCATCTGATTTCTCTGCCTCCGCCATGTGTTTCAGAACAACGTTACGGGTCTCTCTGATGATCTTTCCTCTACCTCCGCTCTGCTCTTTTTTGTTTTCTTTTTTTAATCTGCTCTGCTCTGCGATCAACTACTGTACATTCTTTTTAATACTCAAACATCTCCACCACTTATTTAGTGGCGTAATAGTAGCAACGAATCGATAATGAAATTCGCCTCCAACTTTATTGATTTGTTGTTGCAGCCCTATTTTGCTTCCAGCAGTCTAATAGGCTTTTAATCAGCTGGTGGGCCAAAGACGTTACCCATTGTTTTGTAATGTCTTTGATTTCAGCTCTGCATATTACCGTTACTCCATGATTTGAATCATGATGTAGTGTGACATACAGGAGTGCTGAGAATGTTTACAGTCTGGTCATTTGCCATAACCAGCTCTCTATAGAGGAGGGAAAACGGCTAACGTCGGATTAACGGTCTATTTTCCTATAACGTTCAAATCTCGCTTCAGCTCATTGCCAAGAGTTGGTCTAGTGAAGTATACCAAAATCCATTTTGTAAATTAATTCAATTCATATCAATACCTAATAATGTTTACACTTGATTCATTTGCAGCAGAATTAAGCAGACTCCCATTGTCTTTGTGATTACAGAAAAGAATCAGAAATCCGTTGTAAGAATGGGGAAAAAAGCCTCTAAAACACCAAGAGGAATCAGCTTTTCCATGCACTGTACTTCGCCTCAAAATATGCAGATCTTTGCAAATTAACTCATTACCTCCAGTATCGAATTAGTTTAGAATGCTTACAGACAGCCTAAGGGCTGATTAGGAGAACAATGGGACATGGACACCTATGGGTGCTTTGTGATTACAGCCTGAGCCATGGAGGCAGGGACAAGCCAAAAGCTGTTGTAGTAGTGTGGTAGAAGCTGAAGTGTTTACGTATTGTCTAATGGGAGAGGTAAGTGTTCCTTAAATGTTCCCCATAGCGTGCTTGGTCATAAGATAGACATCCATATCGGTGTGACTGAGGACACTAGGTTGTTTATCAATTACAATAATCTTTATTTTATATAAGTATTTCTAAAAACCCTTTCACAAGACCAAGGAGGAACAATAATTATGATATAATTGATGAATTTACTGTGTACTGAATATCGTACCACATAAAAGGAGATGGCGAATCAGCCACAGCGCTGAGAACGAATCTACTGTAAAGCCTCACAGTGAACCTAATAGACTCCTTTTGAGATATGTAATGTTTGTTATGATTTGGGTTGAAAATGAGAATAGACAATCTGTACAGAATCTCATTAAAATGTTGATTAAAAATACGGCAACAAAAGGCCAGCCTTTTGCAATAATAATAATAATAATAATACATTTTATTTAAAGACGCCTTTCTTGGCACTCAAGGACGCCGCACAGGGAATTCATGTATTAAAAACAGCAAAACAAATACTATACAGCAAAACAAAGCCAATACTTAATAAACTAATTATTGGTAATAAACAATAGTTACACAATAGTTGCACAGTGTAACCATGGGTGAATGTCTGTTGTCACACTTGGGCCAATTGGAGAGTTTTCTTGTTTTATTGTGAAGATTTTAAAGCCAACTCTTTATTATACTGGTAGTTGGACATGATTGATCTACTGTACATGACAACATTAACATCTATTGCCATGTACATTACAATTCTGTACCTTGTTTGTAAATACATACCCTAAAAGTTTTTTCCGTCAGTAAGAAAGAAAAAAAAAACGGTTATTAATCCCTGGAGGGATATCCAATTTATAGGAAAATTATGTGTTATGAACCTTATCAAACTAAAAATGCACCTTGTTTATGGGTACTGTTGCATTATGACAAGCCACTAACTCACATACGTGATGTAGAGTGTTGCCATGGATACATGTTTCAAAACCAATCAAACGTTTGGGGTGATTCTCTTTTGTAAAAACAAACCGCAGTAATTACTCCACAGACTCAAATGTCTATCATGTTTACATTACGTTGTTTTTTGCCAGCTCTGCCTATAAAAAGGTACTTATGTATCTTGTTCAAATCTAAAAGTAATTCCTCCTCTCTTTGTGGAGCCAGATAAAAAGGTCATCTCTGTTTGAGCACAAGCTGACAGAGCAGCACATGGCCCAACATTCTCCAGCACTGTACCACAGGTTTTAGAAAGCAACAGCAAATAAGGATAGTAAAAGACAAGCTCAAAAGTGTGATTACAAAAATTCTTTGCAGAGACTAATCTGAGTTTTGCCAACAGGGAGATGAAGCACCAGTGTTTAAGGATGCCTTGCAGCTGTTACCAGTCAAGTCCAGAATTCTGCATGGTTGGGATTATTTTGCAAGCTGTGCATCCAAATATGACTTTCCAACTCAGTGAGCACGGTGAGCCCACCTGCGAAGTCAATTATAATGGGAAAGGTGGAGTCTTAAAGAAGTGAAATAAGTGGAAGTGCAAGGTGAGGGAAATATTAACATGTCAGTCATTAAGCTTGCCAGCTGTGTGTATGTATATATGTGCGTGTTGGATGTGTGGCTCTACTTCAAGAGTAAAAAGTGAGAAAAAAGCTGAGGACCTTGGTGCCATCTGAAAACTGCAGCAATCAAGGATCATCTCACGGAAGTTTATCTAATGTGATATTGTATTAATTTCTTTTTGCTTGCCCCCTGGTCCACAGAGCTTCTGTGTCTGATACAAGGACACTTCAGTTCAGAGGTTCCTCCACTCTCCTTGCTGACTAAACCTAGCCTAGAAATCCAGAGTTGCGACGGTTCCGTGTGAATTCGATGCTACTTGAAAACAAAGAAGATGGCTGCTGCTGCTGGCAAACAGCGGTCTTTTGAATCGGCTTTGGTCGCGACTTGGAGTTAAGCACTGAAGTCATTCTTAAAAAAGGAAGATGTGTTTTGCCAACCGGATACGGCAAAAGTTGAATCTATCAACTAGCTCTAGTTGGTTGTAGCACTATCCTATTGCGTGCAGAGAGAATTTGAAAGACAATCGTTTGTTCCACCCCTCGGATTGAGCCCTGCCAATGGTGAGTTCCCAGACCCAACATCTTGATGTGGGTCTGGCTTCTCAGGCTAGAATAGCCCCCCCTTCAGCCAAAATTCCTAAAAAGTCAAATTATTATTATTAATTCTTTTTTTTTTTTACAAATGAATCTTATTAATATGCCTTACTAGATACTGTGCATTAAGTTAGCGATTACAGTCAAGCCATTTTCTATGGGCCTGTCCATGTTTTCACAGCTATTCATTCTAAAATCTTTTCAGGCCCTCCTCACAAGAGGGCACTGGGTTCTCAGTTCCCTTTTTCCCAGCTGTAGGTGGACACACTTATATTGACACAGGGAAAGGATTGCAGTGCTGCTCCTTTTCCTCCACCTCTCTCTCCCTCAGATAATTACATTTTAGCTATCTTTGATTTCCTCTGTCCTCATTGGGATGCTCCCACGAGTTACCTTCTATCTGGCTCTTCTTTTGACACGGGTAGTAAATAACCCTGAGAAAGGCCATACATCATGCTAATTCTTCCTCCAGACCTCATCCAGATTAATCACCATGTGTGCCTTTGGGGTCCACCTGTGATTGTTGTCCCACTGATAGAAATGAAGTGGAATTATGCACAACAGCAACCTTGTGTATCTGAGTAGATTAGTCGTCTATCTATACAGTTACCGTTACTGATGAGTTTGTTGGTTAGCCCAGAGTTGTTAACAAACAATCATACTAAAAATAAATGAGTGTGTTGAACAGTGTTGTAATCTTATGTTACCCACCAAGAATTACATTAGCATTAGCTACTTGTCAACTACAGTAGGCCCCAAAGCACCTTTCCTCTTCGTTCCCCCTACAGGTTGGGAGGGGAATTGTTACCAATATTATTATGTCTCATTCCAACGAGTTAATGAACCACTGAAACGATTTTGGAAACATTATTTTAAGGTACAATAGAATCTCTGTGTTGGATCGATCAACACTGAAATCAATCAATATCAATAAATAGGGTCTCTGTTGTTACTAATACTAACAACAGACACAGTATACCTTACTACTAACTGAGGTTTACTGTGTTGCAAACTGGAATGTAATCAATGATTACGAAGAATCGAGGTTTGTATCAAAGCGTGGGTCAAAAATTGTGAACTGAATCATACCAAAGTTTGGTGTATCGTTACAGCCCTACAATACATGGTAGAGAAACATGGTGAAACGCACGTTTCAAAAATATTTCCTCCTATTTACAGCTGTAAATAAACTTGAAAAAAAGGAGAAGCAATTATGTGTATGACACATTTCTGTTTTTCCAATGAGGCAGGAGAAAAGATTGTTAAGTGTGCTCTGCAAGGTTCAGTCAAATGAATGATCAACATTCAGCAACACTCTTTCGTGATGAGTCATTCAACTGATGACACAGCTTGGATCAATGTGTGCTGCTGAAAAATCCTAATTATTCGTATTCTAAACTTAACGCACAACCCCGGCAAATGAATATTTGATGACAGAGACACACTTTCTGACATCAGAATGGAGTGTCGTAGTCTCTTTTCCTTACCTTATCATGGTCATTGCATTTCTGTGAGTGATTTTTATTTTTATTCCTAATTTTTTTTGTTATTCTTAATTCTTTTATTCTTATTCTACTTAGTAATTGTGATATATGTGTTTGTTGTGTTATGGTTGTCTTGCTACTGGATGCCTAAAATTTCCTTCAGGATAAATAAGGTACCTATCTACCTATCTATCCATCTATTAAAATGTATCAGTAAATCACACAGGCAGTGAGCCTATATAACCCAATGATGCATTTCTTTCTGAACAGTGACAACATAACACACACAGGATTTTTCCTGCATAGAGAAAGTTTTGGCGCCCCCCAAAGAGGTTTATAGCCAGCGGCAAAGGAAAATTACAGGCGCCAAAACGATTGATTTTCAGCAGCCAGCCTCCCTCTCATCCACAGCTGCTGTATTTTACACATGCGGCTGAAGCTGATAAGGAGACTGCACCTGAAAGCCTTGCTGTGACGCTTGCGCTAATGGGATCTCTGTTTGCAGATTCAGGCTGTACTAGACTCTCTCTGTAACCATGCTGCTCTGGGGACCGGCGGCGCAGTGAGAAGCCGCTGGTGAAGGCCGAGAGCTCTGACTGATAACTGATGACATCAGTATTAAATTGAAACAATTTCATAACTGGTTAAAAATGTCTTGTAGTTGCATTAATAGTATTTCAGTTACGTGTTTTCGTACAATTGGTCTTAACACCTGATGCCAATGGGCGGTTCACTTGCAGGCCGAACCGTGTTGGTCTGTTACACTACTGTATCAGTAGTGAAGATGTTGAATCATCACTGATAATTTATTGATCAATTCAATGTAACTCAAAATAGAAAACATCACACATAATAACATTGTTTAGGCTATTCATAACAGAATTGTATTGTTGTACCAATTAGCTACAACAGTATTAGCAGTTAATGTAAGTCTCTCCTAAAATTTCCCAATTGAGAAGCAAAAAAAAAAAAAAGTGCTCCTTGGGAAAAAGTTACCGTCAAGCTCTGTTCATATTAGTTAAACAAACTGGACTTTGGGGTCAAATGTAGTAGGCCCAGGTCCTGGATGGGAAAGCCCCCTTACTGCATTATTTTCCATTATATTTTATATTTTGAATTGTTACCTGCCACCAGAATTTGGTCTTTTCCTTGACATAAATAAAGACATTTTCACCATAAATTGGTGCCTACAAATGTAACAAAATCCAGGAAATGAAGTCTTTGGCAGTGAAAATGTCCTGGGGGAGGACCCCAAGATCCCCACCTAATATGTGTCCCCCTCAAAGGCTCATTCTGAGCCAGTAAATACCCTCAGCACACAGCTGTGATGCATCAAAGGAGAGGCAGGTTCTTCAGTTATAACACTGCTGTTTACATACTGCGATCACCTGACCTTTGTAAACAAAGGGAGGAAATGAGACATAGAAATTCATGACCTTTCTTTAATTTGGCCAGAGCTCAGTCTGATGGTGACGTTATCAGACCTTTTCATCAAAATGAATATGATTCAACATCAATCAAAAATGACTGCATTCTTTCTCCTCTCCTGGTTGTAGTAATCCACCCGAGCAGACCCATACATTGATCATGCTAATTTTATTTTAGCTTGGGTCATTTCCAGTTAATTAATGCACAAAGCGTATTAAATTCATCTTCCAGTATTAATCGAAAAATGTCAATCATTTTCCTGCACAATTCACCAGCTCATAGTTTGTGTCTGACTAATTTCTCATATAGTGTCTGAAATCGAAATAAATTACTGCAAGCCATTAATATCCATATGCAAACCACGGGAGACCGATAGCTAACCCTTATTTGATAATGAATGGCGATGTCTTCACAGAGAGGTGACACTGCAGCTAAATGTCGGAGGACAGATTCTGCAGTGTTGTACAACATTACCCAATTCTCTCCAGGTGAGCACTCTCACTGAGGATTTTTTTCATCCTTTAAAATTACACTCAGTCTAAAGATTTGCCTACTTCAAGCTTAATTACAGAAACAGCTATTATACTTATTTTCAAATCTATGAAAATGTCAGGCATAGAGGTTTTGGAGTTGAATGTGCAAATGCATTGTGCCACCAAGAGACTGCCCTCTCCAGAAAAATGACAACACTGGTCAAACGGCTTATAACAACCAATGTTTATTTTCAGTGCCAAAACAGGAGTTCTACAAACTACACAAGGACATATTTAGTTTGGTTGTAAATTCTTTCCAAAATGACCCATATTTTATCATGTGCTGCCTAATTTTAGGAGAACACCGGCGATGGCAGCATCAAAGAGAAGTTATGTGGTGTTCTTTTAACACTAAGAATCATTGATTTGGTATTACCTTCAGTTTCCTACCAATAGTCAACAATGGTTTCCTTTAATTCTTCCCTAACTGCAACACATACTTTGTTACTTGTACTCTAGTACAATGAATGCCTGCCATTGCTTTTTCTTTTGGTTTGCATGGGTGGCCTTAGCCCCAAATCAAAACACCAGATCAAATTTTAAGCCTTACATCCCTCATTTTCCTATGGCTTGTTTAAGCAAGACCACAAGCTAAAATAATTTTACTTTCCCTCTACAGCAAAGGAAAAAATATATATTTCTGTCATAGACATTCATATTGGTAACTGTCTTTCTCTGAATTTTATCTTAAGTATAAATCCACAGACACAGTGTGTAATCAGTAGCACAACAGCCATATCCACCCACACTGTCCTCAACCCAAAGATGGATTGAGGAAAATACATTTTTTACAACAAGACGTACTGTACTGTACATATGTTAGCTTGGGTTGACTCACGCTACACATTATTTAACCTTGACACTGATTACTACAACAGGGGTATGTGTATGTAGAGTGACAGTAATAAATACTTTATTATACTAGAGGATCATCACCATACAGTGTATTAAACAAAAAGATAGCAAGCAGGTTTGATAAGAACTAATCAATAAATAATCAATAAATAAATGGACCAATACTATGCCAGATAATTCCAAGTGATGACAACAACACTGTCAGCGCCTCCACATTATACAAGCCTTACGTGCCCCACCCCTCCTCCACACAGTTGCTAGTAACCAAGGAGGACACGGGAAACTAAAATAACATGATAGACTCTTCAGAAGAGCTAATTATCTTCACAAAGTTTTGCACGGGAAAGTCGCCGGACGACACAATCTTCTGAGCATTGCCATTCGGAGAAATACAGAGAGAGTTTGTGTGGTGTTGATAGTCTAAATTAGCTTTGTAGCAATTGGTAATGGCTTGAATGTAACGGATTTTCAATAGTATCAAAAAGTTTTGCACTGAATCTTTAACAACAGTGATAGAGCAAATTGCATACTTGCTTCAGGATATTGCTCTCACTGCTCCACGCTGAGGTTTTGCTGCTGCTATACAGAGAGATGTGAGCCATCTGCAACAGCATGGCAGCTCGTCCCTATCACACAAACCATCTAACTTGTGCCAGATAATGAGATGCTGCACAATATTACCTTCATCCAAAAGTGTTCCCCCGGGAGCGACACCTAATCAAACTCACTTGTCTTTTGCCATCCAAATCATGTTATACTAATAATGCTACACACTCAAACAGGCTTACAGGATTACAACCTTCTCTGGAACCTAGAATCTGTGCTAAAAACAAACATGAAAAGGATTTGCAAGAAGATGATTTCAGTATATATGTATGAGACACTTATTTGGAAGTAAAAGCATTCCGGCAAAGCACATTCTCTTAATTTAAAAAGCTCATCTAAAATCCTATCCTCCACATTATTGAATAATAATCAAAAATGCAGATTCAGTGAAAGGAATGTGGTTCATTTAGTAATGTTTGCAATGTGAATATACACAGCTGATCTGAATGATGTCCAGTTATTCAGAGGAGGCAGTTGGATAGTTTACATCGATAATGCAAAGTTCAAATGTGTTGGTGTGTGCTTTGTGTTTTCCAATCCTAATTACAAATGGGAGCAGTGCTTGTTAAGCTGATGCTAAAGGCCTCAGGGAATAGGACACAATCGCCTGCTGAGAAGTGAGAGTAATTTGTTCTAATTTAATATCTATGTATTGGAGGAGGCTGAGTTATCAGAAGGAGCTAAATTGAAAGACGCCCAAGCGTGCCCAGACAGTCAGCAAAAAAAAACAAAAAAAAACTGCCAGCGCTGATGACCCTGAAACAGAAAGTGAAGAAATAGTACTGGAGTAAGACAAGGACACTTCATGTGTGTATTGGTTCTTACCCGCTTTTCAAGCACTTTCAACGTCCATTTTAAAGTTTTTTTCCAGCACCTTAAATTACATACCAATACATAGTCAAAATTAGTATTTAGTGTTTTTGTCACATTAAAAGACATACAGCTATTAACAGTGAAACTTGTGTTTTGTATTAGCAGAAGCATCAGATATTTAAGCAAAACAAGTTTTATTTCACTGTCTAAGTAGACTTGGCTTGTTATCTAACCACAGAAGACTGACAGTGCACAGACACCTGCCTGAAAAATAGCCTATATTAATTAAATAAAAAAAAAAGTATTTCATTGCCAAGACATATACTGTACATTATCTACTGGAATAGAGCAGTGTATATATTATATAAGGTCATCCTCAACATTACAGTGGGTTACTACCTACGTAGCTAGTAATGTTCACTCAGCGTTTTGTTGTTAAACTGTGTGTAAAAAGAGCGGTGCCGTTAAATCACTGGTTTCAGGTACGTACGGTACCGTCTGGATGGTTTCAAGGTAACAGTAGGTAGCTAACATTAGCAGACAAGCCCGTTGAAAAAGAAAATCTAGAGGAAACACTGCAATACTAACATTACATTATCACACTAAGCAGGGTCGGATTAACAATTTCATGTGCCGTGGGCAACAAGACTCAAGACCCCCCCTGCCCCAAAGCAACAATTGCAAAGTTGCTATCATCAAGAGCATATAGCCTGTACTTCCATAATAACAAATTAGGCTTCTGCATGGCTCAGCGGAGATGGATGTATTTACAATAGCCTCCACATTTATAAAGTGCATTTAAGAGACAGAACGGATGCACAAATGTTTAACATAACGTTTTACAATTAATCATGAAACATGGTAAAAAAAAACATGAAACATGGTAAAAAAACAAACAAAAAAAACAAAGATGCAGCCTCTATAGTCACTCCTCTGTAGATCTCCAATCTCTCCCTCTCTGTAAAGAAAGGCAGTCCCTTAAAAACGGAATATCCAGGGCAGAGGCTGTATAAAGGATGTTCTGCTCTGTCTCACTGTTACCACTTAAGGAGATTTCGATGACTTAATGGCATCTCGTGGGTCAGTGGTGAGTCACCAGCAGTAGTGTTTTTTGGCACAGGTGAAGCGGGCAGCCGTCTGGAGTGGCATTTTTTTCATGATACATTGGGGGCGACACAAGCACTGAGTATCTTCACCATTTTTCACCATGTGAGGAAATTGGCACCCCTGCTTGCTCAGGAGGTACCGTGCGCAGAGAAGCTGTGTGAGAAGTGGAAAGGGGAGGGGGCAGCAGAGGGGCAGTTCACCTATGGGTCAAACAGGTTGCTGGGGATAGGCGATACTGTGGGTGCTCCGCTAATACTGAGAACCCACGAAGCATATCGCGGTTATGTGTCAGTTAAACTTTTCATCTCCAATCCTATTCTGAGTTGAAAGATAGCCTATACTTTATTATCGGCTTTATCGAGTTGATAGGCGTGTGTTTGTGTCGGCCACCTGAACTACTTTTTTTTTTAAAGGGTGTGTGCCTGTGAGCACCCACAGAGGAAAACATAAATCAGTGCCTATGTTTGGTCTCACAAATGGAATGGTCCGGACAAGGGGGGGGAACGGGGGACCATGAGCCTATCACTTTTATGCATGATAAGGATCTATCAGAGATCTACCCCAACTTTTGGACTGCTCTCAGGATTGCACTTAACCTGCCAGTTACTGTGGCTCAAGCAGAGAAGAGCTTTTCAAAGTGGACGTTGATCAAGTCATACCTGAGGTCATGTTCTGGAGGAGTGGTGCATTAAGTGTAACTCTGAGAAAATAGTTGGATTGCCCTCTTTTGACATCAGTGTAGTGGCATCCTTCATTGGCTTTAAAAACTTCACAGAGTCCTTATTTAACAGTTCTGTTTAGTACCTCGATTTCTTCTCACCTCAGAAGACAGCAAGGCGGCACAAATTGCAGATTGTTGCTCTCATCTTGTCATATGTGCTGTTCCACCGGGTGTCAATGTCAGTATTTAGTTTTTGAATTGGCAGGCCGAAACGTTTCTGTTTTACTTGCAGATGGTGGTGTGCGGTAGTGCTGTGATAGAAGAATGTTGTTATCACTCTGTTGTGGCTGTTGGCTAGCATGACTTTTACAATTTAGCTAACAGACAACGATGACGTTGTCCAACATTCAAACACCAAATACTTAGACTTATTTTCCACATAAGCCAAGAAAAAAACAGACTTTTCAGACTGTAGGGCTAGGACGATATGCCTTTGTCCTGGTTTGATTCTTTCCAGATACATGAGTGTCGATTTAATTTGTATTGCAATTTTCATTTATTGCAATTCTAGAAGTATAGAGATTTGATAGTATTGAGTATTGCAATTTTCTTTTCCTTCTTTAACAAAATTAAAAGTTTAATAATACACTTCTAGAGACAATATATCATGAGACATTTCTAAAAACGAATTTGTAAAAGAAGTACATAACATGTATTTTCTGCATTTTCTTTTTTTGGTCTGTTTTGCTGGAAGCGATATGATGTAATAGTCAGTGGTACCGTAGAAACAGAAACCATTTAGGTGAATCATTGGTTTAAAAATAAGAAGATATCGATTATAGAATAAAGCATTAATTTAAAAAATTGTTGCAAAAAAAAAGGCAGTATATACAGCATTAACCAGTTCATAATGAATACAGTACTCCACCACAGAGGTTCTGAAGACTTCAGGACCTCAGGACCTATAAAAACCTACACGCCTTGGTCATGGAATAACTTCATGGAATAACCTGGAATCTCTGCAGCTTGATAAACTTAGAAAACTAACAACACTGATACATACATACAAACCCTTGAATTCTGAAACACCATGGTTCTTTATGAGTCCTGATTTTGCATAGGACATTGTATTTTTTGCTGTCCGTGTACACCATTTATTACACATTTGATATCCTATTTTGGCGTGAAACTAGCTGGGCTACACCCAAAGCCCAATGAACTAAAATGTTTAGTTTGGCCTGTGGAAACATCAGAAGCACCTGGCAGCAGCCCTCACTAAATTCCTTCAATAAAATATTTAAATTAATTGTTTTGCCTAGGGTTTCAGAAATCAAATGTCAATGGTGTGTACTTTATCCAAAACCCAGTGTACTGTCCAGGCAAGTCCTTGGAAAATGACTCAAAGAAATCAGAAAAAGATATATATGCAATACAGTGGCACTAGGACCAAAGGAAAGGGGCTGTTATCTATTACTTGGGCAGCACTGTGTTCATCCTGAGTGAGTCAGCTTTGTAGGAAGGCTCAGTATGCCTCTTGGGAAACTGTAACCTAATCCCATTTACTCTGGTATTTAACCACAAGGAGATCTATCCTGTCTACTTTTACAGTCTGTAATCACTGCCCAAGATCAAAGACAAGACTTATATCCCTCCACATTAGGCTTAAGAGAATTTTTCCAAAGCATTGTAACAGACAGAAGATGACAAATGGAGAGAAAAAGAAAACAGAAGAGCTTGAACCACTTATTTATAAGTCAACCATTTACCTGTTTGGAGTGGGCAGCTTTTTGCTGTTGTCTTGAGTGTTATTTTTCTGTCATATTTGGAAGGGAGAGGCTTGATAGAGAAATATGCTCAAGGGAGCAGGCACAAAAACTAAATGTTTCTGAGAGTGCTGTATGATTATAACTGTGAATCACAAATGTGTTAATGCAATCAAACCGTAGAAATGAGATATCAGAAGCATCTGCTTTTGCACTAAAACTATACTAGAGTGCATTCCACAAGCTACGGTTGTTTAATTTCATTTTCGGATGGATGGCTGATTTGCCACGAGGATAACTCCACCATTCAGCGTACCACCCTTGACCTTGGCGTCTCGCAATTAGGAAGTATCTGAATTAGAGACATGAGCTGTACAGTGTCTTAGATCTGTGCATGATTGGATGAGCAGGGTAAGTACCACACAGGGTAATTTAATTAATTTCCTCATCTTCTATGAAGATATACTCTGTGTTTTTATGTGGACGGACATATTGTGAGGAATGGAATTCAAATGAAGTTGCCCCAATGGCAAGATTTTGTATTTATTTATGGCCAAAGACTATAAAACCTGCCAACAGTAATCATAAGCTTACTCACTGTGAGTATAATACAAGGAGCGCTGTTAAAAATGTTTTATATATTTGAAGAAGTTTCGTTTCTTTCTTCTTTCAGTGTTACATTTGAAAGTATTCTTTTATTTGTGTGATAAAAGACTTTGCTGTGTGCTCCTGAGTGCCTTCAACACAGCGCTTGGTCTTTCAACACAAAGATAGATTGCATTGGAAAAGAACTAAATCCAACCAATACTGAAATAATCTAAATTAATTTACCAAAATTATAACCCAAGGTCCAAGTGTTGCACTGAGTATTCTTGTCTCAAGGCTTCCACGAAATCCAAAAAGCTTTTCTCACAGCTGCACTCCACAGATAAATTCTTCAAAACTGTTGAAATGGAGAAGGCTGGCCTCAATTCATGCTTGAGCACAACATGTTAATGATTCCAAAGATAATACAACCCTTAATTATTTTTTTCATTATAATTCATTAAAAAAGTGATTTTTTTCCCAAACTAAAACACAGCTGAGCCATGTACTGTTGATTTCAGTCTCTATTTATTGATCCCATTAAATGAGAGAATAAACCAAAGTGAAAGGAGGGCTTTGATGACTGCATCAGTGCTTTTCAAATCATGGATTCCCGCTGACTTGCCTAGCTATGTTTACTAAAGTGATGTGTCGGCAACGTGACAACACCCTCCTCTCCTTAACCACATACTTCAAAAATGTTTTATAATCTTTCAATCAGCAGCACAGTCCATTTCCATTAAGACCCACATTAAATGAGCAGCTTCAGGCTAAACAATTCCTATTGTGATTTAGAAAGAAAGTGCTGTAAGATCTGATATGAGGAGAAATATATTTTTACATGAATGCAACATTACACGGCCAACCACTGTTGCATGTTTGGCAGAAGTACGGAAGGCCCAATTTATCATAAGCTTATTGATTCTTCTCTGTCTGAGTTGAAATGTGAACAAACGTTTTCAGCAGCCTCTAGCTGTGAATGTGACTATGAATGTTTTGTCTATGTGTTAGCCTGACAGACTAGTGAAATGTCACCAGGATGTATCCTGCCTCAATGCAGGGTTAGGTATCAGCCCCACTGCTCAACACTTACCAATGGAAAATTGCTAAAGCCTGCTCTTAAAATGCTTATTTGTATATGTCACCACATCACTACATGTATTATCAACATACATGTTGGTGTAAAGATATCCATGAAAGTGAAACAAAGTCACCAACAGGCTTCTACATGCATCACTAAATGAAGCTATGGACATGGCACATATCTGCGTCAGAGGCATTTCAGGCATTTAAAATTGAGTGCAAAGCCTTTGATCTTGGGAGATAGCTGGTTCTGCAAGGTGATATTAAGAATCCAAAAACACAGAGCAAGGGGGACTAACAAATAAACAAGCTTTGGCTATTACCTCTTTGCCTACATCTCAGATTTATTAAAATAATCTTCTGATGGCCTGTTTCCATAGTAACTTACTACCTCCTGTGCCCTCACAAACACTCACCTAAGGCAGCAGTCCCATCGACTGTGGTTTTCACTTAGCCTGCATCAATAGATGAGCAAGTTAGATTAGGAGAGTGTTGTATCACGTGTGGGCCGGCCTCGCTGAGTCAGAAACTATTCTCCACGTGAAGAAGGAGACCACTCTGCCAGTGTGACCAGCAGGCTATTAACTCAATCAGCCTGTAGTTGGCAGATTCTCTTAGTTTGGGATCTTAAAAGTTTAACCATGGCATACTGTAAGTGGCTTCAGGTGGGCTGGCACACAGCAATGAACTTTTAAAACGCGCACACACACACACACACACACACACACACACACACACACACACACACACACACACACACAGAGTGAAACTACGTTGACTCTGCAGTTTGTTCAAGTCACAGTGAGTCACGGCAATGCCGGTCAAGCAGTTGCAAGTGTCGTTACAAATACACAGATACAAATACAAGAATAAAAGTTACAGTGCAGTGTAAGAAATTCATAATTTTTGTTCTAATAGGCTATAGGGACAGGTTTGGGAGGGAAGAGGGAACGGTTTTATGTTATGTAGAGTATAAAATCTTTTCACTAAATAACAAAATGTCCTAGGTACATAGTATACATAGGTTTGAAACCAGTTTTTCAACTGTAATTATTTTTTGTTATTAGTTGGGTAAGTTATTGAATTTATTGAATTTACCTTGAGTTCTGTATTCTGGGACATTACAAACAATATATGCATTGTTAAACAGTCTAGTCTAATAGCATATAATACTCAATCCTTACCAAATGCTTTTACAGCCAGAACAAATAAAAAGCATGTGTCAAGTAATTATGAATCTTTAGCTTTATTGATAAAGGTTTTCTACAGGGATGTGCCTGTAAATAAGGTCATCTATGAGCCACTTATCTAGCAGTGTTGTGGATAAAGTAAATATAGTTATTACAGAGTTTCGCTAAGTGAAATGTAAGGTTTAAGAAAAAACTTTATTTTTTTATTGCCTAAATTGCATACAATAAAAAGGATAGATGCTAATATTTGTAAGCATGGGTCGCATGGTACATCTTTGGTGGCCCAAATATAAATCTTTTTCGCCCTCTTTCATTTTTTGCCTTTGGCTCTTTGCACTGGATATGCAAAAGAGCTACAACACTATGGATTAAAAAGTTAAAATAAAATAAAAGAACATTAGAGGTAGCATTGCATGGACATAGGAAAATTAAGACCTATTTAAAAATTGTAAGACCTAGAACACAATACTTCACTAATTTAAGACTAACCCTATTATGTGATCCCCTTTATTTGTACCAACTTAGAGCCTAAAAAGGTCCTGTATCCCTAATGGGGTTCACAACCATTTGATACAGCCAGATCAAGCTGCAGCAGCCTCATCACTCAATACCAAAATCAAACACAAATGATTTAGGGAACCAATAAAGCTATTTCCCTGTGGAGGACAAGTGCAGTTTAAAGTCAAATCTATGAAAACATTTTGTTCTGGGTTAAATGTCTTTACAGTAGCTGTTTACAAAATTTAACCTCACGCTTGTGTCTCACCATGAAGGATGCACATTTATTTTCCCTATCCCAGGAGACTGGAAAGGACAGATAGTCATTGGTTCAGCTGTGTTCAGAGACCAGCTTGCACTGCATTCTGGATCATTGCAGACTATTAGCCATGTTGTGGTGCTGTTCCCATAGCTTGTGCATGTCTTTGTTAGAGCCATCCCTTGACCTCTGATGGAAAGGGTTAAAGCTTGATGAGAGCAGGGTTTTGTAACTGTGCAGTGTGTTAAAGGCTTGCACATTCATCAGCTCTCTCACTTGCTCCATTAAGCGCACCTCCCAAATCAATATACTAGACATTTTCAGTTTTCAGTGCAGAGAGCTCACTGGAAACATGCCATTATTTATTCCATGTAATGGGTCTTCAGATGTAAGGTGAGTGGAAAGATTATCTGTGTCCCCACAGACTTTTGCTGTGGGAGAGTATATACTGATATAGTGTTTTCAAGGATGTTAGCACAACATGTGCAAACACACCAACATATGCCCCAAACAGTATAGTATATGTAGTGTATTATACGACAAACCATTACAATCATTCAGAATACTAAATAGAAACAGCACAAAAGACACGCTATTCAAATTTAGAGTAGTACATACAACATGAAATGTAGAAAAAAAAAATCTATATCAACTGGCACAATATACAGTACATTATGCAATATGTTGCAACCTTTAACGAGATTTTTTGTGTTAGTTGAAAGAAAATATCAGTAAAGAAACTGCACTTTAAAGTGTATATGTAATTTTTAGTAGTGCCTGTCATTGTCAATGTTCAATTTATTCAATAAAAGAATGTTAGAAATGATTATTTGTTTTAAATTCAGCAAGCAATCTGTTGTATTTTAAAAGAATATTTAAAGCAACAGAAAGGCTGAGCTGAGTAAACTCTGATATCTGCCAATTTATCACAAGTAATATCATTATAGCAATATTCAATGTTATTTTCTTCATATTGTGCAGCCCTAATTTAAAGCAGTGATCTCATTCATTCCAATGAGATGCTGAAGCTGATGCTGCTGCACCACCAGCTACACAATGCTGAACCTGGCTCAACGTTTGCCACAATTCTCCTGTTTACCTGGTAATCACCGTGACAGAGGATAAAAACTGATGTGGTGAGTTGTAAAATCCTTCCTTATTATTATAAATGGCTGTGTTTTGTTGTGGCATATAATAAGCCTTCAAATTCAGTTTTTATACTGTATTTCATCAATGCTATTCCTTGTAATATCTAAACAGCTGGTAACACACACAAAGAGGGAAATAAAGTATAAAGATTTTTCTTCCTTTTTTACACATTTGATAATGCGTGTGACTTCCCACATTATTATTATCAGAGTTCAAGTAGAAGTTAAGGTACAGTTTCTTACATTATATTAATTCCTACTGACTCATGACAATCATACTATTTAGGGGTGCAAGATATATCGACTCAATATCGTTATCCAATATCACGTTGCGCAAATTATTTTGAGGAGTGCTCAATATATCGATTCAATATTGTTATCGCATATATATATCATAGCGCAATAAGTATGCAATAATTTGTTTTATTTAGGAGAGCTGCGTCGTCCGTTGGCCGATCGGCTTAGTTGTTTGATTTAGGCCGCCTGAAACGCGAAATGGTTATGTTTCATTGGCCAGTTACCGTGCCACTTGCACATGTCAGTACACATCAGTGCACAGGTCCATTACGTGACAAAGCCTTTGGAGAGTACCGCGTGTTTGCATATTTCAACAGAGTGCAGTGTAAGTGAAGAAATAACAGAGACAACAAAATGGAACAAATCAGAAAAGAGAAAGAAAAGTTGGGTCTTGTTCTCTAGATTTTATTTATTTTATAATATGCAACCTGTAAAACATGTCCTGTTCTGTAGACATGGTCGTTATTTATTTATTCATGCTGTACCCGTCCAATATGACATTTAGTTGAAATAAACTTTGCATTATAAGAAAATGTATTTAATTTGTTATGAATCTATTTTGATGCGTCTTCCCGTAACTTTATGTAATTTCACGTTTAAAAATATCAAAATGATATAGATATTGCAATAAACATAATCATATTCCATATCATATTGTCAATATTGTGAACCCTAATACCGTTAGTTTTTATGTTAGAGAGCCCTCTCGCAGGCAACAATCAGAACTGTATTCTCAAATGATATCTTTTTAAGTACAGGGTGTGAAAAAGTGTTGCCCCCTTCCTCATTTCCTGTTCCTTTGCAGTTTGCACATTAAGTGTTTCGGAACATCAAACCAATTTAAACACATAGGCAAGGACAACACAAGTAAACACAAAATGCAATTTGTAAATGAAGGTGTTTATTATTAAAGGTGAAAAAAAATCCAAACCATCATGGCCATGTGTGAAAAAGTGATTGCCCCCCTTGTTAAAACATACTGTAACTGTGGTTGTCCCACCTGAGTTCAATTTCTCTAGCCACACCCAGGCCTGATTATGCCACACTGTTCACAATCAAGGCATCCATTAAATAGGAGCTGCTTGACACAGTAAGGTCAAACTGAAGATCCTTAAAAGCTACACATCGTGCCGAGACCCAAAGAAATTCAGGAACAATTGAGAAAGAAAGTAATTGAGATCTATCAGTCTGGAAAGGGTATAAAGCTATTTCCAAAGTTTGGGAATCCAGCGAACCACAGTGAGAGCCATTATCCACAATGGCGAAGACATGGAACAGTGGTGAACCTTCCCAGGAGTGGCGGGCCGCCCAAAATTACCCCAAGAGCGCAGCGATGATGACTCCAAGAGGTCACAAAAGAACCCACAACAACAGTCCAAAGAACTGCAGGCCTCACTTGCCTCAGTTAAGGTCAGCGTTCATGCCTCCACCATCAGGAAAAGACTGGGCAAAAATGGCCTGCATGGCAGAGTTCCAAGGAGAAAACCACTGCTGAGCAAAAAGAACATCAAAGCTCGTCTCAATTTCTCCACAACACATCGGATGATCCCCAAGACTTTTGGGACAACATTCTGTGGACCGATGAGACAAAAGTGGAACTCTTTGAAGGTGGGGGTCCAAGTATATCTGGGATAGAAGGAACACTGCATTTCATAAAAAGAACATTATACCAACAGTAAAATATGGTGGTGGTAGTGGGATGGTCTGGGGCTGTTTTGCTGCTTCAGGACCTGGAAGACTTGCCGTGATAAAAGGAACTATGAATTCTGCTGTTACCAAGAGGTCCGAAGGATAATGTCCGACCATCTGTTCGTGTACTCAAGCTGAAACGAACTTGGGTCTGCAGCAGGACAATGATCCTAAACACACCAGCAAGTCCACCACCGAATGGCTTAAGAAAAACAAAATGAAGACTTTGGAGTGGCCTAGCAAAAGTCCTGACCTGAATCATATTGAGATGTTGTGGCATGACCTTAAAAAGGCCGTTCCTGCTCGAAAACCCTCTAATGTAACTGAATTAGGACAATTCTGCAGAGATGAGTGAGCCAAAATTCCTCCAGGACGCTGTAAAAGCCTCATTGCACGTTATCGCTGTGTGTTGTTGTGCATATAATAAGCCTTCAAATTCAGTTTTTATACTGTATTTCATCAATGCTATTCCTTGTAATATCTAAACAGCTGGTAACAAACACAAAGAGGGAAATAAAGTATAAAGATTTTTCTTCCTTTTTCTCATTTGATAATGCGGTGACTTCCCACATTTTATATCAGAGTTCAAGTAGAAGTTAAGGATACAGTTTCTTACATTATATTAATTCCTACTGACTCATGACAATTCCTATACTATTTAGGGGTGCAAGATATATCGACTCAATATCGTTATCCCAATATCACGTTGCGCAATATTATTTTGAGGAGTGCTCAATATATCGATTCAATATTGTTATCGCAATATATATATCATAGCGCAATAAGTATGCAATAATTTGTTTATTTTATGGAGAGCTGCGTCCCGTCCGTTGGCCGATCGGCTTAGTTGTTTGATTTAGAGCCCGCCTGAAACGCGATAATGGTTATGTTTCATTGGCCAGTTACCGTGCCACTTGCACATGTCAGTACACATCAGTGCACAGGTCCATTACGTGACAAAGCCTTTGGAGAGTACCGCGTGTTTGCATATTTCAACAGAGTGACAGTGTAAGTGAAGAAATAAACAGAGACAACAAAATGGAACAAATCAGAAAAGAGAAAGAAAAGTTGGGTCTTGTTCTCTAGATTTTATTATTTTATAATATGCAACCTGTAAAACATGTCCTGTTCTGTAGACTGGTCGTTATTTATTTATTGCTGTACCCGTCCATATGACATTTAGTTGAAATAAACTTTGCATTATAAGAAAATTATTTAATGTTGTATGAATCTATTTGATGCGTCTTCCCGTAATTAGTAATTCAGTTAAAAATATCAAAAGAATATAGATATTGCAATAAACATAATCAATATTCCATATCATATTTTGTCAATATTGTGCAACCCAATAACCGTTAGTCTTTTACTGTTAGAGAGCCCCTTTCTCCGCAGGCAACAATCAGAACTGTATTCTCATAATGATATCTTTTTAAATGTACAGTGGTGTGAAAAAGTGTTTGCCCCCTTCCTCATGCTTCCTTTGCATGTTTGTCACATAAGTGTTTCGGAACATCAAACCAATTAAACAATAGTCAAGGACAACACAAGTAAACACAAAATGCAATTTGTAAATGAAGGTGTTTTATTAAAGGTGAAAAAAAATCCAACCATCATGGCCATGTGGTGAAAAGTGATTGCCCCCCTTGTTAAAACATACTGTAACTGTGGTTGTCACACCTGAGTTCAATTTCTCTAGCCACACCCAGGCCTGATTATTGCCACACCTGTTCACAATCAAGGCATCACTTAAATAGGAGCTGCTTGACACAGTAAGGTCAAACTGAAGATCCTTAAAAGCTACACATCGTGCCGAGACCCAAAGAAATTCAGGAACAATTGGAAGAAAGTAATTGGATCTATCAGTCTGGAAAGGGTTATAAAGCTATTTCCAAAGCTTTGGGAATCCAGCGAACCACAGTGAGAGCCATTATCCACAAATGGCGAAGACATGGAACGTGGTGACCTTCCCAGGAGTGCCGGCCGCCCAAAATTACCCCAAGAGCGCAGCGAGACTCATCCAGAGGTCACAAAAGACCCCACAACAACGTCCAAAGAACTGCAGGCCTCACTTGCCTCAGTTAAGGTCAGCGTTCATGCCTCCACCATCAGGAAAGACGTGGGCAAAAATGGCCTGCATGGCAGAGTTCCAAGAGGAAAACCACTGCTGAGCAAAAAGAACATCAAAGCTCGTCTCAATTTCTCCACAACACATCGGATGATCCCCAAGACTTTTGGGACAACATTCTGTGGACCGATGAGACAAAAGTGGAACTCTTTGGAAGGTGGTGTCCAAGTATATCTGGCATAGAAGAACACTGCATTTCATAAAAAGAACATTATACCAACAGTAAAATATGGTGGTGGTAGTGTATGGTCTGGGGCGTTTTGCTGCTCTCGGACTGAGACTTGCCGTGATAAAAGGAACTATGAATCTGCTGTCTACCAGAGGTCCTGAAGGATAATGTCGCACCATCGTTCGTGTACTCAAGCTGAAAGAACTTGTTCCGAAACACTTAAGTGTGACAAACATGAAAAGGAACAGGAAATGAGGAAGGGGGTAAACACTTTTTCACACCACTGTATTCCTTACAAGATAAGACACCATTTTCAATCCTCAACACACAAGTCCACCAGCTAGAGGAGTAATATCATCCGTCTCGCACCCACTAATTACATTTTTTTGGGCTGAAAGAAAGAGAAAGATTGCAAATAGCAGATAAACAGTAAAAGTTTTACGTATTCCTTCTGGATACTATCTACTCAATTATTGAGATATCCCTGAGCATTTCATTAAGTGCAATGCTCTTGACCGCAGCAGCATTAACAATGACAGTGGTTGGACTTTGTCTGTATGAGTACCATCGATGCGAATAACATTTACTGAGTTTGGGCAATTATAACTTTGAGGAAAGGCAGACAGAAATAAGAACTAATCGAAAATGTAAGAATCACAAGAGACTTCTAAACAAATGACCTCAAGTTCAAGCTTCCTGCCTTTGATATAAGAGAATCAATTTTCAAATTCAAACAACACATATAAACAATGAACTCGGGCAAGTAAATTTGAGTTTTTGGAAAAATACTGCTGGATGTTTTGACAGCAGAGTTAAACCCAGGCAACACTCCGGCTATCTCCAACAGAAGATGAAGACAAAATGCTCTTTGAACCAAATTACCCAATTTCTATTCTCATTTGTGACACCCTGGGATTGAGCTGGGCTACAATAAGCCATCACCATAGTAGCACATGGCAGCATATCTGGCTGTCGCTTATTGGAGCTGGGCCTATTAGACAGGCCTGTGTGTTGTTGTGGCATATAATAAGCCTTCAAATTCAGTTTTTATACGTATTTCATCAATGCTATTCCTTGTAATATTCAAACAGCTGGTAACAAACACAAAGAGGGAAATAAAGTATAAAGATTTTTCTTCCTTTTTCTCATTTGATAATGCGGTGACTTCCCACATTTTATATCAGAGTTCAAGTAGAAGTTAAGGATACAGTTTCTTACATTATATAATTCCTACTGACTCATGACAATTCCTATACTATTTAGGGGTGCAAGATATATCGACTCAATATCGTATCCCAATATCACGTTGCGCAATATTATTTTGAGGAGTGCTCAATATATCGATTCAATATTGTATCGCAATATAATAATATGCGCAATAAGTATGCAAATTTGTTATTTTATGGAGAGCTGCGTCCCTCCGTTGGCCGATCGGCTTAGTTGTTGATTTAGAGCCCGCCTGAAACGCGATAATGGTTATGTTTCATTGGCCAGTTACCGTGCCACTTGCACATGTCAGTACACATCAGTGCACAGGTCCATTACGTGACAAAGCCTTTGGAGAGTACGCGTGTTTGCATATTTCAACAGAGTGACAGTGTAAGTGAAGAAATAAACAGAGACAACAAAATGGAAAAATCAGAAAAGAGAAGAAAAGTTGGGTCTTGTTCTCTAGATTTTATTATTTTATAATATGCAACCTGTAAAACATGTCCTGTTCTGTAGACATGGTCGTTATTTATTTCATGCTGTACCCGTCCATATGACATTTAGTTGAAATAAACTTTGCATTATAAGAAAATTATTTAATGTGTGAATCTATTTGATGCGTCTTCCCGTAATTAGTAATTCACGTTAAAAATATCAAAAGAATATAGATATTGCAATAAACATAATCAATATCCAATATCATATTTTGTCAATATTGTGCAACCCATAACCGTTAGTCTTTACTGTTAGAGAGCCCCTTTCTCCGCAGGCAACAATCAGAACTGTATTCTCATAATGATATCTTTTTAAATGTACAGTGGTGTGAAAAAGTGTTTGCCCCCTTCCTCATGCTTCCTTTGCATGTTTGTCACATAAGTGTTTCGAACATCAAACCAATTAAACAATAGTCAAGGACAACACAAGTAAACACAAAATGCAATTTGTAAATGAAGGTGTTTTATTAAAGGTGAAAAAAAATCCAACCATCATGGCCATGTGGTGAAAAGTGATTGCCCCCCTTGTTAAAACATACTGTAACTGTGGTTGTCACACCTGAGTTCAATTTCTCTAGCCACACCCAGGCCTGATTATTGCCACACCTGTTCACAATCAAGGCATCATTAAATAGGAGCTGCCTTGACACAGTAAGGTCAAACTGAAGATCCTTAAAAGCTACACATCGTGCCGAGACCCAAAGAAATTCAGGAACAATTGGAAGAAAGTAATTGGATCTATCAGTCTGGAAAGGGTTATAAAGCTATTTCCAAAGCTTTGGGAATCCAGCGAACCACAGTGAGAGCCATTATCCACAAATGGCGAGACATGGAAACGTGGTGACCTTCCCAGGAGTGGCCGGCCGCCCAAAATTACCCCAAGAGCGCAGCGAGACTCATCCAAGAGGTCACAAAAGACCCCACAACAACGTCCAAAGAACTGCAGGCCTCACTTGCCTCAGTTAAGGTCAGCGTTCATGCCTCCACCATCAGGAAAAGACGGGCAAAAATGGCCTGCATGGCAGAGTTCCAAGGAGGAAAACCACTGCTGAGCAAAAAGAACATCAAAGCTCGTCTCAATTTCTCCACAACACATCTGGATGATCCCCAAGACTTTTGGGACAACATTCTGTGGACCGATGAGACAAAAGTGGAACTCTTTGGAAGGTGGTGTCCAAGTATATCTGGCATAGAAGGAACACTGCATTTCATAAAAAGAACATTATACCAACAGTAAAATATGGTGGTGGTAGTGTATGGTCTGGGGCGTTTTGCTGCTCCGGACCTGAGACTTGCCGTGATAAAAGGAACTATGAATCTGTGTCTACCAAGGTCCTGAAGGATAATGTCGCCCATCGTTCGTGTACTCAAGCTGAAACGAACTTGGGTTCTGCAGCAGGAACAATGATCCTAAACACACCAGCAAGTCCACCACCGAATGGCTTAAGAAAAACAAAATGAAGACTTTGGAGTGGCCTAGCAAAGTCCTGACTGAATCATATTGAGATGTTGTGGCATGACCTTAAAAAGGCCGTTCCTGCTCGAAAACCTCTAATGTAACTGAATTAGGACAATTCTGCAGGATGAGTGAGCCAAAATCCTCCAGGACGCTGTAAAAGCCTCATTGCACGTTATCGCAAACGCTGGTTGCAGTTGTTGCTGCTAGGGTGGCCCAATCAGTTATAGGTTTAGGGGGCAATCACTTTTTCACACAGGGCCATGATGGTTTGGATTTTTTTTCAACTTTTAATAATAAACACCTTCATTACAAATTGCATTGTGTGACTTGTGTGTCCTGACTATTGTTTAAATGGTTTGATGTTCCGAAACACTTAAGTGTGACAAACATGAAAAGGAACAGGAAATGAGGAAGGGGGTAAACACTTTTCACACACTGTATTCCTTACAAGATAAGACACCATTTTCAATCCTCAACACACAAGTCCACCAGCTAGAGGAGTAATATCATCCGTCTCGACCCCACTAATTACATTTTTTTGGGCTGAAAGAAAGAAGAAGATTGCAAATAGCAGATAAACAGAAAAGTTACGTACCTTCTGGATACATCTACTCAATTATGAGATATCCCTGAGCATTTCATTAAGTGCAATGCTCTTGACCGCAGCAGCATTACAATGACAGTGGTTGGACTTTGTCTGTATGAGTACCATCGATGCGAATAACATTTAGAGTTTGGGCAATTATAACTTTGAGGAAAGGCAGACAGAAATAAGAACTAATCGAAAATGTAAGAATCACAAGAGACTTCTAACAAATGACCTCAAGTTCAAGCTTCCTGCCTTGATATAAGAGAATCATTTTCAAATTCAAACAACACATATAAACAATGAACTCGGGCAAGAATTTGAGTTTGGAAAAAACTGCTGGAGTTTTGACAGCAGAGTTAAACCCAGGCAACACTCGGCTATCTCCAACAGAAGATGAAGACAAAATGCTCTTTGAACCAAATACCAATTTTATTCTCAATTGGACACCCTGGGATTGAGCTGGTACATAAGCCATACCATAGTAGCACATGGCAGCATATCTGGCTGTCGCTTATTGGAGCTGGGCCTATTAGACAGGCCTGGTAGAGTCAGAGGAAGGGCTGAGAGGGCAGATGGGACTAAGGGGATGTATTATGCATGGGTAAGAACCGTGCTCCGGAGGGCCAGCTGAGGCCCCAGTCGGAGAGAGACAGAATGACCCCGCCAGACCCATCACATACTCAGCCCCTCCTTCCAGTCCTCGGAGACTCTGGGCAGCCTGCGCTCTTCCATGACCCTGGGCACAGGTCCAGCACTAATGGTTAATATATATATATGGAAGTCAGTCTTTTTTGTTGAAATATTAATTTGGAGACAGGATAGGCATTTGATTTGACACAACTGACTAAGGTATACAGTCTCAGTCTGAGGTATACAACATCTACATTAACTGTAGATATCGGGGATTATTTTGTTAGCATATGCTGTCATGTAAGCCGTATTAATTGTTTTTTGGCCACATGGGATCAGAATAAGCAGTAAACACAACACTGACTTTTTATTAGTTTAAAAGTTGATAATGTAATATTCATATATGACACGCATTATGACAATGTATGTATGATAAGTTAAGCTTGTAAGATTTAAAGCTGTACAATGTTGCTCCTCTTAGAATAGCCGGAAATGCCAGCAATACTGATTTTCTCTGTGGTCAATTAGTATTAAAAAGGGCTCACAATAAGCGCCTTTTTGTGAAAATTTCTTTACATGAAATCTTGATCCAATATGTTTCTATATTCATTGTTTTCTTGTAAAGAAAGACATGAATCCACTTTGCTTTGTCTGTAAGAGTGACAGACGTGCCTGCAGCTCTGCGCTTATCATTAGAGCAGAGTGGAGGTCAGTGAGGGTCAGATAGATCTTATTTATCAGCGTCTCCACTCAGTCACTGTCAAAGTCACCTTTAATGGCCTCCAATCTGCGTCCTGTGCTCAAACTTTCTCTTTCTCTCCCCCCCGTTCCACTCAACGGATGACTGACAGCACAGCTAATGTTGTCACAGCCGGCTACAGCACGGGAAGGGGAGTTAGTGAGAGGGTCTGTGGCAAAAGCTCAGCAGCCAATCTCCTCCCAGCTTGACTGCAGGATACACAACATATGGGCCATTGGAGAAAAAGAAAAATCCACACGGAACTCCTCTGCAGTGAGCGGTCTGTTGCAGGATAATAGTATTGGTTTGTTAAAAGGTCCAATGGCCTGAAAATTTCACTTTGCTCAGCAGTAGAGCGCTTGCCTGGTGGTTCGATCCCTGGGCAAGACACTGAACCCTGAGAAAGGGGAGCTAACCTTGCCCTTTTATGACATCATAAGGGGTAAGGTTACCTACCCTTTCTCTGCTCTGTCTGCTCAGAGAATTTGTCCTACCCATGACAGATAGACATCATGGCTTTCAAATGAGCAAAGTGGCAGTTGGTCAAGGCCAAACCCCCCAGCCTCCACCTATGATTAATTAAGACACTATGTACAACCCTTTTGAACCATGCAGCTGGTGCATACACCCTTTTTTCCACAGTTAAACTAGCAAAAGTGGATTCGTACACAACCTAAATGCACCTGTGCCAGGCGTTTCACGCCATGCGCTTAGATCATTGAAATAGGGCCCATTAAGTCCCTCTTTCACAGCTGGTGTGGTGCGCCCCCCCCTCAGTCACTGCAGAACTGCAGGTGATCAGTGGAAGAAAAACAACTTAAATCACTTTCAACTACTTGCAACTAATCTTCTACACCCCTGCACTACCTAGCCAATGCATAAGAAGCTACTCTTTCATGTGTGCGTCTTATTCAGTTGTGTGTTTTAATACAAAAAGGATCTTTACACACATCATCAGAGTTGAATATTTGATGACTGCAGTGTTATATTTTATCTTGATTTAGGTGTTTATAGGGCTCATTAACATTTAAAAAGGGTTTCTTCAAGTTAATTTTAGCAAACCATAAACAACTTTATTCAAATAAAACGTAATTTCCACAATCTAGTGGCTAGTAAAGATGCTAAATGGCTCATAGCTTTTGGAAAACCACTAGTCACACTGGCTAGTGAGCAAAAAAGATAATGTCAAGCCCTGTGTGTATAGCTTTTGTGCATTTAAAAAAAAAAACTTATAATATACTTTTAATTATTCATCGTTATGTTTGCCAAATTTGACAGTCATTATTATCTATTTTCTGTCTAGCCTTATGATTAATTTCATCATCTATATATGTGGGTTTTATTTTGTTATTAAACAAATATTTTCATTAGCAAGAGTGTTTTCTCAAAGTAGTTGGTTGTTGCTTGGGGATTTGAGATGTCATTTGGGGTGGCATTAAAACAAAATGTCCATGAACATTTATAAATAAACTTTTAAAAAATGTCAGGGATTATGTGTCCAACCATCTAACGTCTGGAGACCACATTTCAAGGTTTTCCATGACCAAAGAATCAAATAATGCAATATTCAATTATCTTGTGTTTTGGACATAAATGTTTTCTGTTCTGCCAACACCATATGTTACATACTACAGTTTGGACCCAAAAAATTAAATATAGAGATTGTTTTTATGCTCCCAATACTGACATATCAGCCACTTTATACTGCATGTAACTGAGGAAACAAAAAAAAAGGGCAGTAGTCTTTTCTTATAGACGCTTGCTTCATGACATTTTGCTTGTGCTATGACTAAAATGAAAATAACAACGTTCAAAAGATTGCTGACAGAATGAAAAGTACCTGGACTGTGAGTAAATTAACAAGACAGAGTCTGCTGTGTTGTTATAAGAAAGATGGCTACCCGTCTTTTAGAGGGAGATGGAGAGATAATGTGATAAAGTCAAAAAAAGGAGGAGAAAGGAGCGTTCAATGTCAATCACCAGTCACTCAGTTGTCTCTACGTCCCCTGTCTAGGTGTGCAAGGGATGTTTCCTCGAGCTTTGATCATTAAACACACTTTTTAGCCTCACAGAGAAATGGACTTAGAGAATCAAAGAGACAGAAATGCTAACTAGGTATTTTGTTGGGATCTGTGTGTTAACCTATTTTAGTTTGATATAAATGATTAAAAAATGGCTTACCCTTAGTACATAAAGCCTTGCAACCTAGTCCATTACCATTTTTATTCAGCAACATCTATTATACTGTAGCTCATGCAGTACATTTTCCAGCACAAATTAATTTGTATTTGTGAGAGGGAATATAAATGACACTATAACCAATTAACACAACAAGCATATGTGCATTAAATCGCAAACAGCTCAATCACACTCTTGACACTGCCACTTCATCAGGCTGCATCCTCCCTCCCCTAATTGGAGCTCGTAGGAATCCAGCCTCTCATCTCATCCTCTACCCTCACAAAGGTTATGGGAAATTATCGGCAAGAACATGAGCAAAACAAGAGGAGAAATCTCAGGGAGAGAAAGCTGCCGTGCTAGCAGTACACAAATATCAATCCTCAAACATTTTCACAGCTGCTTACTTGGGTGATTGAACATTCATTTTATGGACACTGGGGTCACCTGTGAGAAAGAGGACTTGGAGGATGATTCAGTCCAGGAGAGGGAGGGGGGCAAGAAAAAGCACATTAACTGTTTCTTCTACTTTCTAGCATGATGTTCTGTTCATTGGATTGTCATCACACTGAGGAAATTTAAGTGGCAATTGAATCTGATGGAGGAAATGTAACCTTGTTGTTGCACCCCTATTACACAAAGTCAATATTTTCATTTCATCTGAGGCCCTTTGTCGGAGCAGCACGAATAGCATTCTTGGGCTTAACAAACAATTTGCCCTGGTGCAAAATGAAGCATGACGTGTACTCCTACACCACAAGGCTGCCAGCTATTGGCACAAACTAGGGTGTTCTCTGTTGTGGTTTCATAAATTCAAGTGCCTTTTCTGACCTTTGTTCTCCGAGACCGCATTAGCCAGCAATTTATAAGGTTGATTACATGGGTCTTGTTTTACATCAGTCCAAGATAATCTCACAGCATTGCATAAAGGTCTGCAATTAAAGATAATTTTATTCCATTTTTAATATATCTATTTCATTATTTTTTAGACTTATCATACAATCAATCATTTAGTCTTTAAAATGTCAGAAAATAGAATGCCTGGATAGCTCAGTTGGTAGAGCAGGTGCCCATCTATAGAGGTTTGCTCCTCAAAGCAGCGGGTCGGGGTTCGACGCCGACCTGCGGCTCTTTGCTGCATGTCATTCCCCTTCCATCTCTCCCCTTTCATGTCTTCGGCTGTCCTGTCAAATAAAGACCTAAAAATGCCCCAAAATAATCTTAAAAAATTTCAGAAAATAGTAAAGGAAACAAAAAAAAAGAATTCCCATCACAACTTGCCCAAGGTGAAGTCTTCAAATAACATATGTCAACCACTTCAGACATCATTTTTAACACCATAAAGATTAGTACCACAATCACACCATGAAAGCGGCAGAGCTGAACCAGAAATTGTTCTGTCCCTCGTTGGTGAAGGTCGTCTCAAAGCCCTTATTTCTGCCCCGAGGAGCTAGGATTGAGGAGGGTCCAATCGAGGAACTATAAGCGAGGATACACAAGAGCAGACTTCCTGGAAGCCGTGCAGCTGAACCTAACCCAACCTAAACAGTTGACAAATTCATGTAACTCTTCAGAGGAAAGGACGTCTCATCTCTCTAAAAGACTTTTGCGGGCGCCTGGTAGAGTGCACACCCATATAAAGAGGCTTAGTCCTCAACGCAGCAGCCACAGGTTCAACTCCGACCTGCGGCACTTTGCTGCATGTCATTCCTCCTCTCTCTCCCCTTTCCAGTCTAAGCTGTCAGAAATAAAGGCTTAAAATGCCCCAAAAATAAGCTTTAACACACACACACACACACACACACACACACACACACACACACACACACACACACACACACACACACACACACACACACACACACACACACACACACACACACACACACACACACACACACACACACACACACACACACACACACACACACACACACACACACACACGCTTGTTACCTATCTCCTCCCATTGTTTCCTTCGGAAGCCATGAGAGGTAGTGGAGGACTCAAGGAGGCAATTAAAGGGATATGAGACGCATAATGTGTTGCAGAGTTAGGAGAAACGCTTCCACAGATACAATTGGTCAGCAGCCCAAATTTGTCTACATGTGTATGTATAATTGTAGCCTTGAAATCTAGACACACCCTAGCAGCAGCAAATGTAATTTGCAGATTAATTCTGGTCAGGCCAATCACATTGTGTATAGAGTCGGTGGGTAGGCTTAACCCTTAGACCCAACATCTTGATGTGGGTCTGGCTTGTCAGGAAAGTATAGTTGTGCATCAAAGTTAAACTCTTCACATAAGCACTGCATTAATGTACTTAACCACGATCAGTGATTGTGATGGTTTCATTGAAATAGTTTTGGTGAACATTTCTAGGACTCAGAAACTACACATGGTGGCGTGACCAACCAGTAATGCCAGCCACCCTTCAACTCATCCTCCATCCTGTATCCAACAGCTATTTAGTGATGAGTCTCTCTTTCTCTAGCCACCTGCCTTCTTGTGAGCCAAAGAATGTACTGTTTCTTTTACCTGTGCATCCACAAGGAGGTGCCTCATCAGGTTCATGGACTTCTGCAGTGGCTCCTTCTCAGGAGGAGGAAAGACAGGCTGCTCCTGCTCCAGGGGCTTGGTACCAGTCACCATGATGCTTGCAATCTGGTCATTCAGGCTGTTCAGAGACTGCACAGCTAGAGGGAGACACACAGTTTTACTTACTTACAGAGCATTTGCTCCATTTGGATTATTGGTTATTGGTTATTAAAATATTAGTCATCTATCTGGTGAATGAAACTGGCATTACAAAAGACAATTAAAAAGTTAAACAATATGTCTTCCCTATCAGAGTACAGGCAAGCTTAAGTGCATCATAAAATGCTTTCAACACCAGAGCACAATTACGCAAACGCACACACCTTCTTTTTTGGATCTATAGCCGGCCTCTTTTGAGCAGGAACAACAGAGATAACACAGTGGAAGAACACTGTTTCCTCCTATCACACTGTCACTGACTTTCTCTGTCAACGCCCTTTCTGCTCCAGAATGTTCCATGTCGGCCTGAGAGTCATCCTGTTTTTGTTTCCCTGTTCTTGCCCTTGTGTGTTCCTGGCAAACCTCTCCGTTCAGGTTTCCTCTCCAGCCAGGCTTCCACATAAAAAAAAAAAGAAATAGCCAGCACTACTGTACTTCCTCCTTCTTGCATGCATGACACATGCACACACACACACACACACACACACACACAAACACACACACACACACACACACACACACACACACACACACACACACACACACACACACACACACACACACACACACACACACACACACACACACACACACACACACACACTTCTTCCATTTAACATGAATTCCCCTAAGTCTTTGAAAGGTCACCACAACTATTTCCGAGGCCACCTACATGGTGAAACTGTTGGATAAATTAAGAGTGGGAGAAAAGCTATTTCCATATTTTTATGCCTTTTTAGCATAAGAGTCTTTTGTATTTTTCATTTGCTGCTACATTAACCCCTAATGTCTCATTATCGATCTTTCCAGTATTTAAACTTAGCTAAAACTCCAAGCTTTTCAGTTATAAAGGGAGACAGAGATGATCAAGGATTGACGGCCACTGATACAGACTCTGAAACCTTAAATCTTGTGTTCTGCTGCAATCACGCACTGGCACATTTCTGCCAAATGCATATATGCAACGTGCTAAATCCATAAAAAGTAGGATAATTTTTAGGCCAAAGATCTGGATAGGGTCTTTTCAGGATGAAAATATAAAGCCTCTTTCACACACAAAAGCCTTCGCAAAAAAAAAAGAAGAACGAGAGCATAGATTAATATATTACATAACCAAAAAATTATTTCACCGTGGCAGACATTTCCAAGCAAACAAGCTTTGAGTAGGACATTTGACAAGTCGGCACCGAAGGCGGCAGAGATAAGAAGGGAAAGAGGGGGCTGAAGAAGAAGACTGCGTCCCCTCGAGGTGAGAGTTGAGCAGACATCAGATGTTTGAATACATGAGTGGCCTGGTTGTTGTCTGAGTTCACAGACTCTGCAGCCAGTTCACTTCTCAACTAATAGTGGACTACAGTAAGATGGTCACTGTTCTTACACATTTATTGAATTTATATGCAAAAGTGGTTGATTTAAAGACAAGACCTAATCTTCCTGCTACTTTCAGCATATCTTTCCGGAAGAGGAAGCAACACAGAAGCACATTAGCAATTATGTATGAAGCATCTTTTCTCCTCCAGTTCTTTGGCAGATGGGATTTTAGCTGCTTACTCTTAGTGCCCTCTACTGGCCAATTAATGAACATGCAGGCACTTGTGACTCCAAAACTATGTAATGTACTTGTATATCCTGTGAACACAAACACTGAAGAGGTTTGACTTTTGCAAGACAGCACGGCTTTGAGATGCTTGTGAAATAATTTGATGTAAAACATAAAGAACGCAGAAGCAAGGGCACATGGGTAGCTCACCTGGTAGAGCGTGCACCCACATACGATCTAAGCCATTCTGTCACAAAAGAAGGCCTAAAATGCCAAAAGATTTATCTTTTAAAGAAATGCAGAAGCCAAGATGTCCATAAGGCTTGGGATGTGCAATGTAGGGCAAGCAGACAAGAACGGGGTAGAATACTGTCCATCTACGCTCTGAATAACCAGCAGCGTGTTTCACACTAAAATAAATACACAGATTTCCATTTGCATTTTAGGCCATTGTTTTCTTAGGACAGATGAAGACATGAAACAGGGGGAATGACATGCAGCAAAGGGCCTTAGGCCAGAGTCAAACCTGCGTCCGCTGTGTCGATGAGTAAACCGCTATTTATGGCCACGTGCTCTACCAAGTCAGCTACCCAGGTACCCCGCTTTGATGTTTGAAGAAAAAAGAACTCCCGGCGGCCACTTTATTAGGTACAACAGTAGCTAAGCCATAAATTCTACCCTAACAAAGATAATCATGTTGATTTTGGATGGATACTGTCTGAGAGGTATTTATTTTAATATGTTCATTATTGAGGGTATACTGCTTTAGTTTTAGCTTTAGAAGTGTAGTTTGCAGTGTGTTGCACTTGACTGCTTTCAAATTTAGATGCGTTTCCAATATCCCTCCCCCTAATGATTGTAAGATTATTAGATTAGTCTAATCATCGATTAATTAGTCAATTAGACAAAGAATTTATCGGCAACTATGCAAGTCATTTTTAAAAGTAAAAATGCCAAATATTCACTTCAAATCTAAAATATATAGGAATATTTGCTGGTATGAGCATACATTTATTATCTTTAAGCTTTTGACTTCTACTCAAGCAAAGCAAGCATATTGAAGAAGTCACCTTGAGCTTTGGGAAAATGTAATGGACGTTTTAAATTGTTTACTGATATTTTGTGGGCCAAACAATAAATCAATTAATCAAGAAAATATTCAGCATATAACTTATTAAAGAAACTAATTGGTAGGTGCAGTTCCACTCTCATTTTTATTCTCAAATTTAGTCTAGTTCACCACTACTGCAAACTGCAAAGTCCATAATAGAAATAAATTAACACCTCTCTCACAATTAAATGAACTTATTATTTTTGTAGAGGTAGAATTGATGGCTGAGCAGTTGCAGTGGATTGCATTAGATCTTACGGCCCAGTACCTGAGTGGAAACTGAGTCTATGTCATAAATTGAAATATAACTCTCCGTGTAATCATGTTATCTATTCACGGGAAATCAAAAGACATTGTAGTGAAGAAAGATGTTTTAAAACAGATTTGACAAATTGTCACTGTGTTGTAAACATCATCGATCGGTTAAAATTCATAGCCATTGATCATGAAAGCTACACTATGCACTGAAATCAATAGATATTTACGCTGCAGTACAATGGGTCACACACACATAACCTTTTACCCTGTTTAACATCAAATATTGATTTTCCAGTCTCCAATACTGCAACCATTAAGCCTTTAAAGCACACAAGGTACAAACAAATAGTTTGGAAGCATTACGCATAATTTCATAGACAAACTATTAACAAGCACACAATTAATACTTTTCTTAAAAGCCGTTTCCGCCATGTGTTTCAACAATCTTTGTCTGCAAAATGAAATAGATTTGTCACACAGCTTCCCTTCGGCAAATCTGAAAGCTGATGAAAGAGAGGCAGAGAAATGGAGGTGGGAAGGCAAAATCAAAGCTTATACTGCAGTAGTTAGGTTACAAATGAATGGAAAGAAATAAAATTGTGATTCCAGCTCATTCTCCTTTAGTCTTTCTGGGACCTGTTTTTTTCCCCCCATTGGTGTCTCACCAGCCGGGCTGGAATCATTAAAGAATGTTCGATACCGGTACTGATTCCAATACCGTGACTTCCCTACCGGTTCCCAAACAATACCAATTTTATAAACACAAAAAGAGGTTACAACATTAAGCACAAATGTTTTTATTCATTATTAACTTATCTGCATCGAGCATCGAATCGTTCTAGAGAGATTATTCTTCCCATCCCTAGTATTGAATGACAAAGCATCTTTTGGTACGCAATACTTTAGAGGCATGTAGGTCGGTGCCTAAAAATTATTGAATTTAAGTACCCAGCCCTACTGCCAGCATATAGTCAAATCTCAAAGTGCCTTACATGTCTTCCTATAGAGCAAGAACAGCACAACAAGTGAGGAGGACAGGCCACAGTGGCACCCCGTCAGGCCTGTATCTGTTCAGGAGGAAGAACACTGGGTGCCAGGGGGAATAAGATCACTACCGATGAAAAATGTTTTAAAGAATGTATGCAGCAAACCTAATAGGATAAGGTGCAGCAGTCAGGCCAAAGTCAAGATAAAAGGGGCTTATTTCATGGGAATTTTGGAGAAATATTGAGAAATATGTAGAGATGAGCCATAAATCAATTTCTAGGGTTTCTGATGTCAGAGTTACATTTGCTGCTGTGCACTGAGCTGTACAAGGTCATACTCAGTGAAGTTCTTTATTTTAGTTTGATGTATTAAAAAACACAATGTGTATGCAATGTGAAATTGTGTGCAGATGTAGTTCTACAATAAATTTGAATTGTGTAGCGATAACCAATTATTGGCCAGTTTTTTGACAGTTTGCAGATTATCTGTATCAGCGTTTTATTTGCCTGATAACCAATATAGATAAATTACAAAGTGTGTTTCCTTGGCTCCGCTACAGCGCTGTGTCTGTCCCTCTGCTTTCAGTTTCACTCACCACTGAGTTTGATTTAAAGTGCGCATATTATGAAAAAAAATCTAAAGATTGATACTCTTTGGAGGTGATTAATAGTCTAGTTGGTGGCTAGGTGATGAATACATATATAGGCTCGGTATTGGATTTCAGTATCAACCAAAATGTGTCTGCATCACTGTAAGTAACAAAAACGGACATTGAATGCAACATCATACACTGATGTCTTTGAAGTTTTTCTTTTTATTAAATAGTGAAAAAAAACACTATGCAAGGAGTCACATGGTAAGAGTTAAACCGTTATTTTGCAATCAGAAGCATCGGTCCTGATCTAAGTGGAGTGGTTTGTAAACATCAGAAAAGTTGAAGCCATAGATTTTACTGGAGGGAATGCAGCATCTAAAAGGATTTTGAGTAAATGATCTAGCTTGGTAGCTGTGCTATACAACACTGCCCCCTATTGATGGCATTGCATAAAACACAGTATTGGCCTATTGCTGAACCTTACTGCCTGTGAACTGAGTCGGATGGTTTACAGTCTTCCCACTTAATTTAATTACACTGTGAAATAAAGGCAAATTGATGAAATCACTGTGGTGAGAAACAATCCCAGCCCTCACGTCATACAAGATGACAATAAAAGAACACAACAATCTTTAAAATAATATCAACTTCAAGTCTGTCTGTTAGAGTAAAAAAACATGTCCTGATACATATGTGATGTTTTCATGCTTATCAATGTCTCATAAGGATACTTTGCATATCATATTGCCTTAAGTGATGTTATAACTGATAACATTGAAGTCTTTTCAAAAGTTCTCTGGGTTTTTTCGAATGTCGAGGGTGGTGGGTGATATGAAAGTGGGCCATCAACAACAATTTGTATAACTGATGAATCATTTAAGTGTTATATCAGGCAAGAATGGGAATTATCTCCTGGTTGGAGTTTCTGAGCATTCTGACATTTTATGGACCAATTGTTTGAGCTGATTACTGAAAAAAATCATTATTTGCAGCCCTACTCTGCATGCACACATAAAACATGGCACAGAACAGAAATCAAAACTCCTGAATAATTCACAGGTCATGAGTACATCATAAAACCATGAACATGGCGGCACAAACATGTATGTTCAAACATGATGCATGTACACAAATGCACATCATACCACCACAATTCCCACCTACAGTTCCAGATTGAGAATTTCAAGAGGCAGAGAAGGTGCAAAGTGAGTGAGGTACACGCATAATTTGTTTGGTGGATTTGAACCCCGGGGGTTCTGTAGCTGTGAAGCATAGAGCAGCAAGCTGAACTCTCATCTCTGCAGAGCTCATTAAACCCCACTAATCGTATCTGTTACCGCTGTAATGGGTGGAATAAAGGGAGAGAAGCAGAAATTGGATGTGGTTTCCTGGAGGTGGTGAGCTCTGTGCACTTAAAAGAATGTGTGTGTGTGTGTGTGTGTGTGTGTGTGTGTGTGTGTGTGTGTGTGTGTGTGTGTGTGTGTGTGTGTGTGTGTGTGTGTGTGTGTGTGTGTGTGTGTGTGTGTGTGTGTGTGTGTTTGTGTGTGTGTGTGTGTGTGTCAGAAAAAACTAGCGCTGGCTCACCACATCTGTATTTTTGCCCCTCCAGCAGAGAATGCATTCCCCTCGATTTTTCCCTTGTTTCTGCTGAGCTTTACATGACTGAAGCTCTCTTCTGTCTGTCCTCATTCTTGTTTTTTCTGCTGCAGTTGTAACAACATCCTCAATTGTTGAATGGATTACAGAGCAGCTTAAGCTCTTACTTTATTATAGAGAGCTAGAATATTTTTTTCCTTTTAACGTATCGGATGTCTGAGTACAAAGGGACAGCAGCTGCAACATAATAGGACTAATGCTGTTTGTGCATTAACTTCAGCTTCTAATAATGAAGCATCATAAACATTGCCGGCTCATAAACAGACACAGGGCTCTAAAGTTAAAAGGAAAAGCCTTGTTTCTAATGCTCTGTTGTCTCTGGTCAATTTTGATTTTGGTCACATTCAACACGAAGCTCTGCACAAACAGGAAGGATTCAACACACAGACCCCACCGTCAAAGTCTAGATGAGATTAAATGGTTACGCTGACTCAAAACTGTCTGGCTTGTATGCCTTGAAAATATTTGTCAAGTCTTTTCATAGAAACTGGGTGGTCTGACAGTGTGCTGTTTGCAGCGCTTGTCTGGAAGGAACTGTCTTTGTAAATGCTGTCAAAGTTTGGATCTAGGCCAAGTATCTAGAGGCTGAGGAAACTTTGCCGGTGTTTGCTGTAGAAACAGACTTCCATTTGTATATTGTATCTGCCCGACGATGATTAAAATGTGAATCCCAGAATAAACACCTCCAACTGTAGTTCAAAGTTAAACTTCTGAGCACTCCACGAACATCTCACTTTCACAAGACAGGACTTCTGAATGCGGCACTCTTATTTCCTCTGCAACGCGGTGTGAATTTTAAAGACAAAAATGCTCTCATTGTGAAATGATTTCAAACACTCTATAAAAAGATTATGCACTTTCTCTGAACTCACCGATCAAGGGTTAATGGGTAGTGCTGAGTGCATCAGCAAAAACATTATGCCAAATGAAAGCAAAGGAACTTGAGTCCAACTAGAAACAGTGGCCTTAATATTCTTATGGTTTTAGATCAGACTGAAAAACAATCTACTCCCATACCTCACCCCCCTGGCACCACCCCTCGCAGACTTCCTCTCTTTATGTTGAATATTTACATGAAATTGTAATATTCATTAGAGTGTTTTCAGTGGTGAAGTTGTTGCTTGGTTAAAATGCTGTGAATAGGAAGTATGGCAGGCTGTAATGTGAGTGGACGTTCATGCCGTACCACAGCTCCTCAAACTACACTTGAGAAGTCTGTACACTGGCACCAGGAGAGAGGGGGGGCGGGCATTAATCACACTTGACAAGACCATTTCCTTTCACTGTCATTGTTGCCGATTTGGCTGTAGGGGCTGGAAGCTGCTGCTAAAACATAAACAAGAGGGATTACATGTATAATGGCAGTCTTCCATCAGGGTTTAGTGTTTAAGTTCAAACTGAATGTTGCGTTTCATATGGGAACTTCCATTCAATGAAACGGCTTCAGTGGACCTGTGTCTAATTTAATGATAAATAAATGGTTGCACAGCACTACCAACTCAAGTAAACGCACATTAAATTGCTGCGTTATTGCCATTTCTTGTCACCCAAATGACAAAAAGCCTATTGTTTTATTACTTTCTCATGTTATCTAGTCACGTTTTTTTTAACCCTCCCCCCGAAAATAAATGGAAGATGTAGCACTATATGACTTTGCCAGATGCATGTATTTTCCGTTTCCTTCTGCTTTCTTTGTGTTGGAATTTTAAATCCGGTGGATTTATGAGGACTATTGTTGACTACTCCTCAGTTCTCTGCATGGTAAATTGAGACAGCTAGCTAGGCATCTGTCCAATCTGAGTTTTGTCTAGCGCAAATATTTTTCAGAGGCTCTGTGCAGAGTTTAGCACCATCCATGACAATTCTGATTGGTTTAAAGAAATGTCATTAAACCAGAGCCCATTTTCCTCCCATCCCCAAATGCTGAGTGGAGTAGCTAGACCCTCCTTTAGCGTGAATGAGGACGAGATAGAGTGATCATGCCCGGTGAAAGCCTGGGGCCCCCGTCAGGAGCCAGGCCCAGATGTAGGGCTTGTCAGCAAGCGTCTAGTGGCCGGGTTTGCCACAAAGCCTGGCCGGGCACAGCTAGCTACGTGGCTCCTCTCTCTCCAACCCATGGGCCCACCACCTGTGGGAGGAACCGCTGGGGTCGGGTGTGCTGCCACATGGGTGGCGGTGAACGTCAGGGGCCGCGACGGACAAGCAAGACCCCGGCGCCAAAGGCTTGCTCTGGGGACGTGGAATGTCACCTCTCTATGGGGGAAGGAGCCAGAACTTGTGAGGGAGGTGGAGCGCAACCAGTTGGATCTGGTGGGGCTGTAACTCTAAGCACAGTCTTGGTTCTGGAACCATACTCCTGGTCCCTCAAGGGGCGGTAACCCACAAACACCGTGGTGGACACCGGTGGTCAGGAAAGCCAACTGAAGGAATCTTTTCGGGATATATCCCAGAGGACTCTGGAGGCAGTTGCAAGGTACCAAAAAGATCCAAGGGCTGTGGCCTCAGCCGTGAAAGAGGCAAAGCAGAGGGTGAGGGAGAAGTTCGGAGAAGACATAGAGAAGGACTTTCAGTTGGCAAAAAGGTGCTTCTGGAAAACCGTTTGCCACCTCAGGAGGGAGAAGCGGGGATCCATCCAAGCTGTGTACAGTAAGGATGGGGCGCTGTTGACCCCAACTGAAGAGGTAATAGGGCAGTGGAAGGAGCACTTTGAGGAACTCCTAAATCCAGCTAAAATGCCCTCTATGGTAGAGGCAGAGCTGGAGGATGATGGGTGATTGTTGTCAATTTCCCTGGTGGAACTCGCTGGGGTAGTTGAACAACTCCACAGTGGCAAAGCCCCAGGGATTGATGAAATCCGTCCATGAATGCTGAAAGCTCTGGGGGTGGAGGGACTGTCTTGGTTGACACGCCTCTTCAACATTGCGTAGAAGTCTGGGACGGTGCCTAGGGAGTGGGAGACCGGGGTAGTTGTTCCCTTGTTCAAAAAGGGGGACCAGAGGGCGTGTGCCAATTACAGGGGTTTGACACTACTCAGCCTCCCTGGTAAAGTCTACTCCAAGGTGCTGGAAAGGAGGGTTTGGTCAACAGTCGAACCTCAGGTTGAAGAGGAACAATGCAGATTCCATCCTGGTCGTTGAACAACAGATCAGATCTTCACTCTTGCATGATCCTGGAGGGAACCTGGGAGTATGCCAACCCGGTTTACATGTGTTTTGTGGATCTGGAGAAGGCGTATAACCGGGTCCCTGGGGAGATACTGTGGGAGGTGCTGCGGGATTATGGGACGAGGGCCATCCAGTTGAGGATAACAAGGCTCAATGTGTGCAGCGGGTGCGGTATTACATTCAATTTTTCGCATATATTGTGACGAAAAGAGAGCTGAGCCAGAAGGCAAAGCTCTCGATCTACTGGTCAGTTTTCATTCCTACCCTCACCTATGGTCATGAAGGCTGGGTCATGACCAAAAGAACGAGATCCAGGGTAAAGCGGCCAAAATGGGTTTCCTCAGGAGGGTGGCTGGCATCTCCCTTAGAGATGGGATGAGAAGCAGTAAGTAGGTAAGAAGTGATTCAATAAAACATTCCCGTCGGAGTCACCTCAACGCTAACAATTTGGAGCTTACAAAATAAATATAAGTGCTGGTTGGCTTTTTTACAGACTGCGTCGACATGAAACCCACATTTTTCGTCCAAGATATTTATATATATATATATATATTTTTTTTTACATACATACAAAACATAAAACTTGCAACATGATGTCCCCTCCGTCACCACCACCCACCCAGACAAAAGATTAATTCATGCATAAATGACAACACCATTTTCTATTCTAGACATCAAACCTGGCTAACCATTATGACAGTTTTCAAACAATGCCACCATATCCATTAGGGGTGTTGAAATAAATCATTGCATTGATGCATTGCAATGTAGACCTAGACGATTCTACATTGATGCAGCGACAGACCATAAATCGATTATTGCCTACTGCCTGTTACTTGATTTTCCGGTCACTGATTTTTTTGTTTTTGCCTTTTTGTCTGTTGTGTTCAGACTCCACTACATTCAAGAATAACATTTCTAACACGTTGCTAAGTTTGACATCTTTGCAGTTTAGTCAACACTGCTTGGTTCACTAACTGCTGACTGATCTTCGGGGTCAGCTCACTCTAACAGCTCTGTGTGGTTCTGTAACCCACTGCTGTGCCATCCTAACACCTCAGCCAGAGTGAGATTACTCCTTTAGGCAGTGGGGCCTCTGATAATTACAGTGGAAGGGGAGATTGTAAGCCTCTGCACACATCCGGAGAATGAAACATACTCCTCTGGCCTTGGTTACATGACATATAACCTGATTTTTATTCTCCATTTATTATCCATCCACAACGGATACATGATTTTGTGTTTTAAATAAAAGTTTACATAAGAACGTAAAATTTGATAAGCATAATGACTCCATTCACAATGCTGTTCTCAGTGATTAATGAGAACTGGAATCCAAGCTTCTTTCTCTCTCATTGTTCTTGTCAGGCTAAAGTAAGTATGAGGATTTTCCGGGACAGTGATCTTCCACAGGCGGTCCACGGCCCCTAAGGGATCCTCTGAGTTATTGCAGGGGGGCAGCCAAATTATTGTTTAATACATTTTTTCACGCCAAAATTAAAATATGCGGAAAATATACATCAAAATGAATTTAACTTATTATTGTCAAAGATAAATCGGCCTATTTGTACAACCTCAACAACATTGATGATACGTTTACTGGCAGACTTTATAGCATGCACCGCCCCCTTTGGAAAGCTGAGACCTGACCGTGTCATTGATTGTTCTCAATCATTGTCTGGAAAGACCAGGTGCTGTCAATCTTAAGGTTTTAAATGCCCAGACTCATCTGACCTTGCCCCAACAATCAGCACCATGGGTTCTTCTAAGCAGTTGTCTAGAAAAACTGAAACTGAAAATGGTTGACGCTCACAAAGCAGGAGAAGGCTATAAGAAGATAGCAAAGCGGTTTCAGATGCCAATATCCTCTGTTCGGAATGTAATTAAGAAATGGCTGTCATCGGGAACAGTGGAAGTTAAAGCAAGATCTGGAAGACCAAGAAAAACATCAGACAGAACAGCTCGCAGGATTGTGAGAAAAGCAAGTCCAGACCCACGTTTGACTGCACGATCCATCCAGAAAGACCTGGCAGACACTGGAGTTGTGGTACACCATTCCACTATAAAGAGATACTTGTACAAATATGGTCTTCATGGAAGAGTCATCAGAAGAAAACCTCTTCTACGTCCTCACCACAAAAATCAGCGTTTGAAGTTTGCAAATGAACATGTAGACAAGCCTGAGGCATTGTGGAAACACGTTCTGTGGACCGATGAGGTTAAAATAGAACTTTTTGACCAGAATGAGCAAAGGTACGTTTGGAGAAGAAACAAAATGAAAAGAACCTCTGTCCAACTGTTAAGCATGGAGGTGGATCAATCATGCTTTGGGGTTATATTGCAGCCAGTGGCAC
>NC_045739.1:14097070-14097234 GCF_008692095.1 Etheostoma spectabile | reverse complement strand
GAACATTTTATGAGTAGAAGGAAAAATGGATTAAATAAAATTTTAGCAAATTTTGGACGCTAACTTAAGGCCATCTGTGAAAAAGTTGAAGTTAAAGAGAGGATGGCTTCTACAAAGGGACACCTTAAAATCCACAGTGGATTACATCAAGAGGCGTAAACTGA
>NC_045739.1:14085398-14097060 GCF_008692095.1 Etheostoma spectabile | reverse complement strand
TGCCGTGGCCTTCACAATCTCCTGACAGCCCAGAAATCTCAAAGTACTGGAAGACTTTTGTAAGGACAAATGGGCGAAGATACCTAATAGCCATCCATATACAGTTCAGCTTAAGGATTCACTGTGCCTTCCACATGTATGTTTGACAATAAATATGATGGAATATGTAATCAGTAGCTTAATATTGGCGGTAGGGCTGGGCAATATATGAATGTTGTATCAATATCATGATATGAGACTATATATTGTCTTAAATTTTGGTTTACCAGGTTTTACAGGCTGCATTTCTGTAAAGTAATGTAATTTTCTGAACAAGTTTACTAGACTGTTCAAGCTGTTGTATTATTTACCTTTATCCATTAAGTCATTAAATAATTTATGGAGAATATTTATCAAAAATCTCATTGTGTAAATAAAATTGTTAAAGCACCAATAGTCATCCATACAATATTGTCGCAGTGTCCACATCAAGGTATTTGGTTAAGAATATTGTGATTTTTAATTTTCTCTAAATCGCCCAACCCTAATTGGAGGGCATCATGAAAGGCTACGCTAGATACTATGTTAGGCCTAGTTTAATAAGCAACTCAAGACAATATATGTAGTAGCGGTTCTCTGCTTGTCTCTCTTTCAAGTTAGGGGTCCTTGGCTTAAAAATGTTGAAGACCCCTGTTCTAAGAAGTTATGCCATGATATGCCCAAGTTAGTCCTGTTAGTTGTTATCATCAAAATGTATTTGACAACTACTCAGTAAGGGTGTGAATCTTCACTGGTCTCACAATTCAATTGGGATTATCCTGTAAACAATTCAAATCGATATCCAGATGCATATTATTATTGCTACCCATGGCTTTCATCAACTAATTCAAGCAGTCAGGTATACAAAAACTCCCCTTTTTATTGTATCTGCTTCTAAAATAAATACACTTCCTGAATGTAGTGGAGTCTGAACACAACAGACATGAAAAATACACAAAAAAAACAACAACAAAAAAGCAGCGACCGGAAAATCAAGTAATCGATTATGGTCTGTCACTGCCTCTCTGCAGAATTGTCTAGGTCCTTATTGCGATGTATCGATGCAATGATTAATTTCAACACCCCTACTAATCAGTGTGGTTGGATATTTTCTTAAATAATTATTACTTACAAGTGAACTAAAAAAGTTCCAATCTCGTGTTCTCAAAGTCACCGCAGGCACTATTGCTTTACTTCAAAATGTGCAACACTTATAATCCTGTATGTGTTTGGGATTAAAGTCTAAGCTTTTATCACTCATCAGTGATCTCTCGTTACACAGAGGAAAGCTTGGCGGAGATGGATTGTCTAGATGGGAGAGCACAGACGCCTGAAGTGAGGATTTAGAAGCAGGAAAGTGAAGGATTAGAGACTTGCATTGACGTGATTGGCAGAAGAATCACATGCTGCTGCTGACGCATCATCCACCTGCCGCTGCAGATAAATGCAGCCAACAGAGAGAAACTACACAGGAAAGGAAACACGTGTCATTTGAATACCAAAGAATACAGAACACACTGCAAACCAATCAAAACTGCAAACACAATGAACTTCAAGTGATTAGTGAGGAGGATTACAGTTGTCTTGCAGATGAGCCAGAAGAGAAATGATTTGCCCCTAAAAAAACATAATCAAATAGAGATAAACTGACACATGTTCAATTTTAATCTGAATCCCATAATTCTATTGTTAGTGGGATGGGAAAATTTTACGTAACACTCCCAGTGCACTCTGTGCCTTCAGGCTTCACTCTTGAACATTCTGAAAAACTGTGCCAGTCTTTGTCACATGTGTAACCACCTGAGAGCTGAAAGTTACTGTTGTTTTTTTTAATAAACTCTATAACCCAATTTATAGAATGATCTACCACCACCGGAGGGCAATTTGAGAGAACACAAAAAAAAATCCTTTTAAGATGCAGAAAAATCCAAATCTCACCCATGAAAAATACCCCATACTTTTGGATGGTTTGTAAGGGTCAGTTAAAAATCACAACATGTACCCTAGCACTTGCCTGTGCAGTTAGGTATGTGACAATGTGAATGCCAATTTTATGAGCAGCAAAATGTAACAAGGGTGTACAGGAATAGCATATACATCCATTCAGTCTGTCATTCATTAAGGTTCTTACTCGAAAGCCTGCTCACATAATATTTATGAAAATTATTCATTTCAGACAACAGCTCCTTTTAACAGAAATCAGTGTATTTGATCAGTCTAATTTAAAGTAGCCCTCTGGGTTCATGATATTACTTCATACAATAATGTATTTCTTAACAAGATGTAGATCTGCTTTTTATATATATATTTTACAGACTCCATGTCCAGATGAAATGTTTTATGTCTTATTTAATAACCCGAAGTGCTTAATTATTCAAAGGGGGAAATGGGAGTAGTTCATTTGTCCAGCAATTTAAACTTGTGAAAAGTCTGTTTTCACACACACACACACACACACACACACACACATCTATAGACAATATTTACAGACAAAAGACGAACAGACAAACTGCTGCTTCAGACAGAGGAAACCCCCTAAACCCATAAAGGCTGCATGAAAATCGTGCTGTTTGCCAACAAAAACATACATTTCCGATGTGTGCGCTAGTGCAGAAACACAGCGGGCTGCTGCATACAGACAGGTTGCATGCAGCTATGAGTGAAACCTTTAACTCATAGCTGCATGCAACCTGCATTAGCCTAAATGTCATTTAAATCAGTGAAATTAAAACAGTTGCACAAAGCTCTATACATGTGAATCATTCACTATTAACTTGTTTGTGACTGATAAATTATAAGACAATGTTGTGTAAACTCCATCTAAATTCAGTCTGCCACCTATTGGGACTGAATGACTCGCCAATATTACCAAACGCCTTGACCATTGAGTTCCCCAAACTGCTGCACTGTTAACTGAAACCAATAACACAAGTAGAGCAAGCTGTCTTACCTTAAATCTTTGTTTTTTTTTCCCCTCTGTAACGTTACTTTAGACCAGACTCATCTTGGTGTCCCACCTTTGAAGTTGCATGGGCGCTCACTAACTGTTGGCTAACGTTAGCTAACGTGGCTGGAACAGATGCAGGTTAATTGAGTCCTAGACGCTAACAAGGCTAGATAGCGTCAAAGTTGCAGTCATTCTCTTGCTGCCTCGTTGTTTACGTAATTTTTCCCTTCCTCACATGTGCTGTTGTAGTTTACGATGAACATATACATTACATAGCCTGTTTCCACTGACTTGGGTTCGGTGTGCACTATTTGAAAATTGTCCTAAAACACGGGGACTCGTATCTCAGTAATCCGTGTGTGCGACAACGCCAACATGTGGCGGCAGGTGTAAAAGTAGGATGTTTGGAATACCAAACCCCCCAAAAAACAATATTTTTTAATGAAATTCCATTGCTACGCAACAGCCCGGCTCCTGTTAACTTCCTGTCAGTTGATGCTGTCCGTACCATAGACTGTATATTATTAATATTAATGGTCTATGGTCCGTACACGATCCGTCCTGCCTGCATGATCCGTTCTGCGCATGTGCACGCGCAGATGATAATTATGATGTACGAGGATTTACGGCACTGCACAATCCGTTCCACAGTAGCGGTCGGCTTTTAGCCTCCACCGGAAGGCTAACGTTAGTTTAGTTTACAGTTAATTCGGCGAACCGCTAGCTGAGACAGCAAAGACCCTCAAATACAATAGCCTCTATATACTTTTCCTACTGTTTAGTTTGAGAAACGTTATTGTAGACTGAATCAAAGCTAGCGGTTAGCCGGGAAGCTAATGGCGGTGGAGGCTAACGGCTAACCACTACAACTATGACAGATCGTGTGTATTAACTAAGAACGGTTAGCCTCTACCGGGAAGCTGACGCTAATTTAGCTAACAGCTATTTCGGCTAACATTCTGACAGTTTGAATCAGCCTAAAATAATGTTACTCAAACTAAACAGTGAGAAAAGCAGCTACAGCTAAATTGAGACTTTACAGTGATAATAAAGACAAGTATTGCGTGACTGCATTTTATGTGAGCACAAGTAAAGTAGTACTGAGGTAACAGTTGTCATATATTTAAACATTTATTTTAAGTTTTGAGGGTCTTTTACATGCTGTCTCAGCTAGTGGTTGGCCGAATTAGCTGTTAGCCAAACTAACGTTAGCTTTCCGGCGGAAGCGATCAGACTTTCTTTAACTGTCTATGGGAACAGATCGTGCAGTGTCGTAAATCCGCGTTCATCATGATATCATCTGTGCATGCGCGAACATCTTGCACATGCGCAAAACGGATCGTGTAGGCAGGATGGATCGTGTACCGACAGATGTCATTCACGTAGCCTACACTGCAACAGGAAATCAATTTGGGTCCATTTAGAATGTTTATGTATACATAATGTGAAAAGGTCTATAGGCTAGACCCACTAAACGATAATTTGTAGTCACTTACTGATTTCAACAGCAACATCTCTTTCTAGAGAAAATATCCCTGAAAATTGGGATGATCTTCTATGACGATGATTCTTCATGGAAACTCTCAACATTTTTGTAGGGACTATTTATTTTGTAGAAATTAGTTCCAAAAACAGATCTTCACAGTGGGGTCTTTTGGAATTTGGGTGAACTGACCATTAACTAAGCCATCTCTAAATAAAGAAAAGATGAGACCTTTACAATGGAATTCCATTGCTAGGCAACAGCCTGGCCCCTTGTTAACTTCCTGTTAGTTGATTCCATTCACATACACTGCAACAGGAAATCAACTTGGGTCCATTTAGAATGTTTATGTTTACTGTGAAAAGGTCTTGTGCTTTCTGCCATTATTTTCCGGATGATCCCCGAACACAAAACGTGGCCATCGTTTAATTGTTACAATATAAATTTTTTTTTTTACATTTGTCAGGCATCTAATCTGACACAAATGTAGCAAAAATACATTACTGCATACTTCAGTGCTTTACCTTGTTGACATGCAGATGTAGCCCATATGAACATGACCAACACAAGTGGCAGAAAACAACAATCACAGTGAATAGCACAGTCTTGTTTGATGTATTTAAAAGTAAACATGAATCATCTAATACTTGTAGCCTACCACTGACAATTGATCTAAAAAAACGCAATAATGATGGCAAAATGTTCTTTTAAAACATTACACATTCATTAAGCTGACAACTGCCAGATTCAAACAGCTGTTAAAAAAAATAATTCACACATCAAAGTAGATGGTATAGAGTAGAGCAGCAAGCCGAGAAAAGTACAATGTTACAGAAAAGCCTTTTTTCATGAATTGTGACATCTGTGTGAAGCTCTAAAGCACAGCTACCATCTACTGCAATGTCCTTGAAAGTGTGTTATGGTTTTACTACAGCACCCTCTGCAGTACCACACTTTTACAGTATCAAATGTGTTATCTTTTTATGGGTTATATTGCACTGTAGATAAAATCAGTAGGCCGAAGTGTTTTTATTACCCAGCGTACTGGTCCTATATCTCTTGTAAATGCTCCAGAGAAGACAACAATTTCTAACACACGTAATCTGTATTCAGAATGAAGTTTATATTGGAGAAGTAGTTCAGTAGAGGATAGAAGAGAGGATAAGTAGGATGAGGCGGAGGAGGTGCAGAGACAACGCCTGCTGACCCTCACTGTGTTTTCAATCAGGCTCCTCTAGCAGCATGCTCATTTATCTGAAGGTAAATGGAAGTTGGAGATGTCCAATTTAAGTAGGGTATGAGGGGGATGTATTGTACATTCAAATCAATTTTCCTCTGTAAGGAGTTTTGAAACTCTAAAACAATTGTTGTTCGATAAAACAATTCCCAGAAACACTTGACACAAAATGTTTGCTGTGACTGAGCCAACATTTCAGGAGTTTCATCACTTCACTACAAACAAGCAATTCCATAAAAAATAACGTTTTCATAGTTCATGGTCTTGGCTGGGTGAACACAGTGGTAATATATATATATATAGATATATAGATATATAGATATATATATATAGTACAGGCCAAAAGTTTGGACACACCTTCTCATTCAATGTGTTTCCTTTATTTTCATGACTATTTACATTGTAGAGTATCACTGAAGGCATCAAAACTATGAATGAACACATATGGAATTATGTACTTAACAAAAAAGTGTGAAATAACTGAAAACATGTCTTATACTCTATTTTCTTCACTGTAGCCACCCCTTGCTTTTTTGATGCTGCAAACCCTTGGTGTTTTTTCTTAATGCGCTTCATGAGGTAGTCACCTGAAATGGTTTTTGCTTCACAGGTGTGCCTTGTCTGGGTTAATTAGTGGACTTTCTCATTCAATGCCACCCTTTTCTCTGATTACTGCTTTGCACACTCTTGGCACTCTCTTGATGAGCTTCAAGAGGTAGTCACCTGAAATGATTTTCCAACAGACTTGAAGGAGTTCCCAGAGAGGCTCAGCACTTGTTGGCCCTTTTGCCTTCACTCTGCGGTCCAGCTCACCCCAAACCATATATATATACAGTACATATATTTTCACATGTGATTTACCTTGACATATGGCCATTCTATGGTTTCTAACTCATGCTAGAAAGACTAGGTCCACTGGTGCAGACGAATGACTGGCATTCATCTGTGATTGAGCTGTCAATAACAGGTCTAGACATAAAGTACATCAGGGCGTGGTGCATAATTATAATTTCTTTCTTTTCCTCTGGTTTTCTTATTTTGTTACATTTGGAGTCATTCATTTGCTGTTAATCCAGACCACAGATCCGCTGAGGTCAAAACGCATTTCCAAAATTGTCTGTGCTTTACAGTCACAATGTTATGCTGCAATGAGCCAAAATACTGCAGAGAAACACCATATCCTTACTAACTTGCTGTATGTTTGTTAGCACATGGTGCAACATTATTCATGCTCTTTGTAGACTGTGCATTTGGTGGGATGTTAACACTGTTTAAATAGAGATTAAATATTAACAAAGATACTATTTTCTATGGTATATTCGGTTTTATGTAAGTACAAAATATTCCCTAGATGTATTCAAATATCCATACAGTATTGTACAACATGAAATAATAAATAAAACACAAATTTGCTTACTGCTGATAGGGTAAGTGCTAATCCCCAACATGCAGCCCTCTTGCATGTATCCCTTAAATTCTACAACATGCACAACAATCCTTCCCATTTCAACTAAAAACTCATTTTACCTCAAAATACCAAAAACCTACCAGTAAAGCGTGGTAACCCTGATTATGCAGAAAAATGTGCCCCAAAGTACCGCACAGCGTGTTTTTGTCATTGTTCAGGAGTCATGATTGTGGCCTCTGTCAGTGCAGGAATTATTTTCTAGTGTGATGAGACATTTTTGCTTCACTCAGTGAGATTGTGTGAAATCATTTTAAATCTAGCTGAGTGATAATGCATCTCCCATGGCTTCATTTATTTTAATTAAGTAACATTATTTGAATGCACATCCAAATGATAGCAGATGGTGTGTGAATGATAGGATTAATGGACAAGTCTTGTAGAGACACAGAATGGCATTCCATCCTTACCAATTAACAGTTCCCTTAAGAAAAAAACTACACAAATAAACAAACATCTTGAAATCATCCCAAATCCGTGACTCACCACGTGAGAAAATAAAATGATGTTACCTTGCTGAGCTCACACACTGACTTTACCAGCAAACCTCTTGCAACGTGACTCCTTCTACATGATTAGCAACACCAGGAGCATGAAGCTAATCTCTTACTGCAGGAAAGCCCACCGGGTAAGGAGGTGTGAGGAATCTGTGTGAGTGTGCTGGAACCATAACACAAGTGGAAGCAGGAGAGGAATTAATCACTTCAAAGAAGACCAAAATATGTTCTACACCTGCTGCGGTCAAATATTAAAACTTCAAATCACATTCACCTCTCCTGAGCAGGGATTTACCAACGGTTTACTGAGGTATTAACGAGATATTCAAGAGTAAAGTAATAGGTAAGTACATAGTACAGAGGAGAGCAAAAAATTGTCCAAATTTGTGTTGGAGATTAATCATTTTACATGATGATTTAGGTTCAGAATGACAGGAATATATGCTATATATAATGTCTATTGTCATGCTCATGTTAGGGTGCAACATTGTTTTTAAGGAAGCCTATTGTAACATCTGGCCAGGGATTGCAGATGAAAAATAGCCTTTTGGCATATTTACAGAAAAGTTTATTAAAGTGCTCCTATTATGCTCATTTTCAGGTTCATAATTGTATTTAGAGGCTGTACCACAATAGGTTTATGTGGTTTAATTTTCAGAAAACACCATGCTGTTGTTGTACTGCACATTACTGCAGCTCCTCTTTTCACCCTATGTGTTGAGCTCTCTATTTTAGCTACAGAGTGAGACATCTCACTTCTGTACCATCTTTGTTGGGAGTCGAACATGCACAGTAAGTACTGCTAGCTTTTCAGTTGCAGAGCTAAGCGTGCGTTACAAAGTGACGCACGTTCGTCACGGAAGTAAAGGCTGGACTACAGAGCTGTTTGGGGCAGTTTGTGAACCGTGTTTTCTGTTGGAGATGGTAAGTCCCTTTGGGCTGGACTTTGGGCTTTTTCACTTTGTAAACCTATAACGTGCACAAAAAAGATATAAAACACGATAAAGGAAAGGGATTTTTGACATCTGATCACAACACAGAACACATCACACCACCAGTGGGGAGTAAGAGAATTGTAGCAGGATTATGCACCTGGCACTGCCACGTGAATGTGATTTATGAGAGAGAAAAAATCCGTCAAGTGTTGATTCTGCCAGGGTACCACCAGAAGGTTGTTAATATTCAAGTCTTTGGGCATGTGCAACACTGATGTAATAGTTTTTTTCTCTGCAATTCAGGCAGGCCTTTGCATATAGCTGAGGGACTTCGGAGCCAGTGATGGGTGACAGCCAAAGATAACAAATAAAATCCTCTATAATTACTGTTCAGATATTGCGAGCCAGCGCTACTGTGGATTAGTCTTCCAGCTGCTGTGTAACAGTATGTAAGGTTGTTGCTAAAAATAGAAAAAACACCCATCTCTTATTCACACAATTTGCAGCTTGCTCACTTTCTTGCCCCCATCCCTTTCCTTCCTCTCCCTCTTCTCTCCTTCCATCTCCCCCTTCCCTTCCCTTCCCTTCACTCTCTCGCACATCCAAAGTCGCAGACATGCAGCACAAGCTTCAAAGAGCATAGATAACTTGGGGAGCGCAAGACCGACTGTAACGGAGCACAACACATGCAATGATGCTGTCATTTTCACAACCAGAGAGAGACATTTAGGTTTAATTCACACGGCACCGTCACCTGCTGTGACTAATCGGCACTGGAGGGGAGTCACTGTGAATGAGCACCAAAGTTTGACTTCAAGTTGTCTTTATGTTTCGCTTGAATGGGGGTAAGCAACAGTGAAAGAACACAACCATCCCCCTTGGGCATATGTATGTGCAACAAAGACTGAACATTGAGTGAGTGTATTTTCAGAGTGCGATAGTCCAAAAACAAATTGCACAAAGAAAAGTTGACGTCCCTCCAAACATTTAAACAGTCCTGTTTTTCCATTGATGGTTTGTGCCTGTACTGCATTCTCCACTCTGTCTGAATGTGACGTGAGTAATTATTTCAGTTGTTCAAATCAGGAAACCAATCTAATTCATTCATACAACTAAAGACTCCAACAAACAGCAACTGTTAACCTACAACAGGACCCCTCACAGAGGAGTGGCTCTATGAAAAAACATTTCTGTTGTACAATATGCCATTGAAAGAAATACTGCTTTTCCAATGCCGAGGAAGGCCAGGGACAGGCCATCTTAAAGCATCTAAAAGTAAAATCAGACAAGTTACAGCTCAAAGCCAATGCAAACCAAAGTTTAAGGTCTCGCCTTAAATGGCCATTGAACTGGAGAAATGAAAAACCATTTCTGCACCACAGTGAATGAACATGCCCAGCAGCGGAGATAAGCTAGTTTGTACAATTTTCTAAATGTGTAGCAAACCTGTCAAAAATCACAACTCACTATGCTTCACATCAAGTCAGCCATGGCCAAAAGGTGCCATTTTCTGTTTTAGGAATTAAGTGACACCTTGTAACAGAACACCGGAGGCAGATGGTGTCATGCTGTGAGGTTTGATCCTGAAACGAAAAAGCCACAGGACCTCAAAGCTCATGCATACAATTCACACTGACACAAGTCACACATACAAATGACAAATAATGCATGTATGCAACAACATTAGCTGAGTTTAAATGGAGGCTGTGGGTGTCTGACACACATACTGCAGAAAACCCCTTCAAATATTGAGAATCATTTTTAAAAAGTCATTAAAGTATGCAAACATCAATTATTTTTCATTGCTAATTCACTCCCAGACATTTGCAAAGACTAAATCTACAAAAATGAATGTGAAGTGTTGGTGCAGCATTTAATGCAGAAACATTTGTTTAAATTAGTGTAAATTGTTGAAATTGAATAAAATATGCAAATCTGCAGTTTACTGGAAATCAGCATTGCGTTCTGATAATTTTTTGAGGGGGTGGACAAACAATACACTATAATATAACATTTTCACATCTCTATTGTGCATAGTGAAGCATCACAGTCTATTTAACATTAACACATCGCTGTGTCAAACTGCATTGCACTAGAAATTATTCAATATTGATGTGAAAATCACAACTTCTTATGTCATTTTTTGTCTGAAAAATGTAAAACCCAAGGATTTGAGAACGCCATGTTGCATGAAGTCTTTTTACAGAAGACAGACTAAACATCTTAACACCTTATAAAGGATAAAAGGGAAACATGATTACAAATATTGAGAGAACTGAATAATAAATTGCACCAGAAGCAGAAGATACCTAATGTATTAACTAGTATTACCTAGTAGTATTACTTAGTACCTACTTAGTATTACCTAATGGTTTTTGGGTGAAACTTGGACACGCATCTTCAACTGTTGCCTCCCTAAATGTCTTAATTTTGCATTCCAATATGGCTGGATTTTAATTTTTATGTCATTAGCAGTCTACCCTACACTCAGTATATCTGTTTATCAATGAATACAAAAGAACATTGGGTGCACCAATTATTGAAACACAAAATCAGGTTCATGCAAGGTAAATAAAACTTTTTTCAGACATTAGGTGGCTGTTTACACTCACTGGCTTGCATGAGCTGACCCTGACGCCCAAACACCTGGGAGAAAGGGCTACGACTGCAGGTGAGCATCTCCTCCATGGCTGAACTCCTCTGGGAGGGGAAAGGTCCTTCGTCTTCAGGAAGAGAAAGTGCACCGTGGGTCAGTCTCCGAGTGTAGAGGAGATTGGCTGTTGCACTGGAGCGATCCTCTCTTCTCCCTCTCTCAACTGCTAATTTGTCTACTTCACGACCTCTCCTATGCGTTACTGCCTCCCCACTGACTGCAGATCAGTCCTGTTTCTCGCAGCCTCAGATGCCGTCAGAGTTGCTGCTGCTCCTAAGCTGTTGGGAGATCTGTGTTGGGTTGCTTTCAGCCTGCTCATTAGTGCTCCAGTGTGGCGCTGCTTCAGACAGAGAGCCCAGAAAACACAGCATGAACAAAGCAAGAGGGAGAGAGGGAGAGAGCGAGAGAGGGAGAGAGGGAGAGAGGG
>NC_045739.1:14066435-14085388 GCF_008692095.1 Etheostoma spectabile | reverse complement strand
AGAGAGAGAGAGAGAGAGAGAGAGCGATGAGAAGGAAAAGCCTGCTGCAGAGAGGAGACAGAATCTCTCCCCTGACAAAAGTGAGAATAGAGATGACTGTGTGTACATGTGTGTTCGTTTGTGTAGGGCCAGCTCTTACACTGTAGCTGCAGCCTGTAGTTTCTTTCTGTGATTTCCTCTCTCTCCTTTATCTCATCTCTTTTTAATTCAATCTGACTCCTCTACGGTGAGTTGACAGGCATACATGTTGGGAAACGGATAAGATACACAACAGATAAGCATGACAAGATGTAACTTAAGCAAATACTGCAAGCAAATACCAGCATACACTCAAATATGGCCTGAGGTCTGTTCATTCACCAGCAGTCATATAAGAGCTTCACAGAGAGTGAAAACAGGACTTGCAATTCCTCAAAAATAAAAGCTAATCGTACAGTAGCTATAAACTCAAAATTGATTGATTGAAGTCAAATGAAGGTCCATCACTGGAATTTGATTTGGTGTTAACCTATTCTTCTCTCCTCTGTGATCTACTGTGTGTGTTTAATGACTGGCTCCAACCCAAATTTCCTTCAGTATAATAAAGTTTGAGTTATTTCTCTCTCCTTTCCCCCCCTTACTTCCCTACCTAAGTATGATCCTCGAAATATAGACAGAGAAGACTGATTCTGCATCTCTATCTCTCACTCACACACAAACAGTTTTTGCAGGTAGGCAGCATTTCGCTTGTGCAGGCAAAAAAAAAAGCACATACGCAAGTCTCGCTCAAAGCAAAACAGATTCTGTACAGAAAACTCAGAACCATGGACACAAAAATCAGTTTCTAACTAAAGGGGCCAGTGGATCATTAAAAATGGATCCACATCCTTTATTAATGTCCTCATTACCATGTCTGTTCAGCTCCTGAACAGCATGCAGAGATGGAAGAAGAGACTTTATCCCAGTATTCTGTTTGCAGTATTACTTCCACCCAGTGCTGCTTGGAGGGGGTTACCTTCATAACAGCAAAGACGGGTTCGTCTTTTCTTTGAACTCGGTCTGAAATAAGTTGTTGGAGGCAGCACATTGGCTATAGTAGGAGATCTGCAAGCCTACATATGCTCAAATATTTGAATTTCATTCAGCTTTTCAAGGGAGATCTGGACAAAAATGTTGTCACTGCACCAAAAAACTATACAAAAAAGAAGTAACATACAAATGAAGAAACATGCAAGAAGTTTAATCTTCAGTTAAGTAAACATTAAACACATTGACATTCTGACAATTATGCCTCAAAAACATGTCACTATCACCAGGAACAAGCAGCGCCAAAGAGGGGGAGGGGGTGACTCAGCTCTCTCATCTGTCTATACCTGAATCACTGTGATCCCAGCAGGACTGTCATCCTTTCACACACTGCTCACTACTACATGCAAACGTAATAATCACCTTCATTCAAACTCTACTCTTCTTTTTGCCTTTCAGGGCAGAGCTCCAACCCACCAACTGCAGGTAGGAAAAAAAATCCAATTTGTCTCACACCACATCACTGGCTTTAGTTTAGTATTAACATTGATTGTCAAACTTTCAAAAACGGCTGACGAAATTAACAAGAAGGAGATCAAAGGTTTCTCTTCAGACTTCTGGGAGGAATGTTTTTGTTTTCAATCATCTCAAATCATGCGTCCTCACTCCTCATCAGAACTTCCTCTGAGAATTCAACATGGCCCTGGGCTAAGAGCCCCAGCTGTGTTGAGCATACAAATGCAGCCTGGCAGTTTGAAGTTATTGCTGAGCTTCTGAGCTCTGGGAGATCCTGTACTTCAGTGCAGTGGTTTGTTGCTTTTAGGTACACTGGCACAATTACTCACTAAAAATCCCCTGTCATGCAGGCATTGGTACTTAAAGCACCTAAAGGCCGGTCCCTTATTCCCAGAGACTGTAGTTGGTCTTTTCTAAATTTTGGAACACTAAAAAAGACATGCGTTAAAATGCAGTTTCACACACATCTGCAATGACTCCTGTGAGTTTCTGACAGCTTCTGGTTTTCCTCAGTTCAATTACAAACTGAAGTTGTCTGAGAGAGAAGGAAAATACAAAGAATCCAAACCACTTGTGTCGATTTGTTACAAAAGCTTCTGAAGCGTGAAAACATAAGCTTCACCAGGGGGTTAACAAACCCACAAGCCTTTCAATAAGAACGCATGGCAGAATGAACCAGCTCGCTTCACCTGTGTGCCGTGTACGGTGATATGTCAATGTCACAGACTGATGTATGGCACAGCTGCTGTTTCCAATGTATTTTCCTAATACTGAAGAAGCATAATAATCATCTTTCCCCTGGACACTTATATTGTCTGCCTGTAGCAAATAAAAGATTCTGCATAACTGTCAAAATTACAATTAAATTCATGCCCACTGTGCCGCCTGCTGATGAACAATTTTAGGCAGAGATTACTTTTCATGTGTTAATGTTGGATCGAGAGATCATGCTGTCCCAGGCCGGCACTTAAAGACAGCATTGGTCGTTCATTTCTTAGTTTGACTTAATTAAAGTCAACATCCATGTTTAATTTCAAAAGGGGTGAATTGATCTGTCAAGGCTTTGCCTCTAAAACAAAATATTGGTACAAATATTGATTTCAATGCTGTATAAGAGTAGGCTACTAAATGAGTATTCAAGCACAAAACTTAAATGTACCCTGCAGAGTATTTGACTGCTGGAAGCGCTATGGAGGGATGTTTTTTTACGAATGGGCCCCATGTTGTTTATTGTCGCGTATGCACACAAGGATGCGTGACACTGAACCATTTCTATTAACAGTTTTACACTCTTCCGCTGATCTATAGGGAGCGATAACGCACCACTCACCACACCACAGGGAAGAAGAAGACTGCTAGCAGCCTGGAAAGTAAACACGGATGGAAACAATGCAGGTTTTTAAATGTTCCAATTAGTCTTCTTTTATAAGGAAGGAAGTATATTCAGTTTGTTCAGCCCACACACAATGGATTTCGGTAAACTAGAACTAGAACCATGGTGTAATGTGTAAATAAGTCAGCTTTAGAAGTGTTAAACTAGGCATGTTTTTTCACTTCATGCTAAGCTAGGCCAACTACAGCGCTGCACTTAGCGTACAGACATGCGACTGATGACAATCCCCTCATCTCAATCTTGGGGGGAAAAAAAACACTCACTAATCCGTTGACTCTTCACTTTTTATGTGCACGTCTTAACTGAGTCTCATTACAAAAAATGTTAAATGTTAGAACAGGCATTAATTAGATCTTGGTTGATGTTGCCTAATTACAGTTGAGGTTTCTGAGTTGCAAAGGTCAGGGAACTCAATGCAAAGACATCAAGAGGAGAAGTAAAATTAAGCAAAAGTCATATTAACAAAGGTAATTACCATTTTGAAGGTCCTGTGTTATTATTTAAGCTTCCATTCATTAGTAAAAGGAAAGATCAAGGATTGTGCTACTGCAATTACTGTTACACCAACCTACTGGAGTACTGGAGTGGAGTGATCTCATTTATCCCTTGTACAGGGACAACAATCAAATGTAAAAGATGTCAAACATAAACATTGCATCTTCTGACTTTTGGTTCATCTCTTTGTTCCTCAGTCAGGGTTTGTTAAACCCTTTGTTGTAGATAATACAGTAAATATGAAAGATGAAAATGGGACAATACCAGTTAATAGCTGCTACACCAACTGATTGTCTGCTTTCCCAGAACACAGGTCTTAGTCTGGATAGCGTTGCAGTGAGACTTTTTTGCATCCAGATTCCAAATGTTAAGATACTAGCGGTGGAGAGAATGCTTTAAAAATAGAAAACATGTGCTGCTGTAAATGGATTATCTAACAGAAAGTGGGAGTGCAGAAGACATGCAGTGGTATTACAAAATCCCCTCTCTATTAAACCTACTGTTCCAGTGGTTAAAGTAAGGAAAGGGTGCCCCCACATGGACATTATATTACTTTGTAGTTCTATAAGGCACATCGTGCTACATTAGGCTACATGCAAGTCTGGTATCACATTCTGTTGAACATGAAAACAACATGAAATCCACTTCTCCATAATGAAATAATTTGATTTGTTTACTAAATAAAGTTTCACACAAACTTCACATATAATCTTTTAACATTCTCCATTTATTTTGAACACTCGCTTGAAAAAACTTTAGTGCAAATCATACAGAGGACCTGTTCAGATATTGATAACATTATTTTAAATTATTAATAAATATACATGACTCAATTTATACTTTGAAATGCTACAAGCACTTTTCACAGTTAAATAACAGTCGTCCAAACCGGCCTGTACATCCAACACATTGCAGTCCACCTGAATGAAGAAGATATTACCAGCAAGGGTTGAAAAGGCAATAAAAGAGGTACCATTACTCTCTCTCTTTCTCTCTCAGAGACAGGCCACTGTCAAGTTTTAGTTTACCCAAATTAATATAACTCAATTCATTCATAATTAAATAACTACATAGTATAGCACTGGATCTTCAAACTAGAAGCTTATACAAAATTAAATCAAAGTTACATTTCATTACACTCACTCTTTGAGATTAGCAACAACTCGCCACAATCATTTCCATATTTCACTACTGGGTTCCAGCAAATATCTACCCCATAATTGATCTTACATTTCCATTTTGTGATTTATACAAGTTGGAATTTATTATACACACTTCACACAATAAAATGTTGACAGATTATAAGCCTGTATGCTACAGATGATGGTCATATTTGACATGTTGTAGTCTTTGAATGGGGAAAAATAAACACAAAATCCTATTTCTGACAAGCAATTTGTATAACGGGTGCAAAATTAAGCCTACTGGACTTCTGGAACTATTTCAGTGTTTCAGGATTCCAGAAGTTGGCTCCGTTTTGCTGTTAAGAGTTGAACTCTTATATTGTAAAGGTGTCAATGATGCATCCAAGTTTTACAGATTATAGTACTTCTGTTTGCAATTGCAGTGCCAAATATATCCCATATGAGGTAAAACAGCTAGCTACATTTATTCTGTATAGTCTTTGTGCCACATTTAGTCATATTACATACATTTGATGGCACATTCAAGGAATTATTCTCAAAACCTTCATACAAATACAAAGCAACTGGGCCAACCAGATTATTTACAATTTTAATTTTCAATATATCTATTAATGGTACATTCCCTCCAAAACTGAAAACACTGACTTTCATCAACAGTGTAGATTTCCTTAAGCGTTTGATAGGTAGCTTGTGGACAATGTTACACTGTAGTATAGATTGTTACTTTTCCATGATCTCGTAGTCTTGCGTTGTTGATGAGTCTTCCATTATGTAATTACACTGGTTATTGTCAATCAGACGAAACATCAGATTAAGTGTTTTAGGCCTAATTGAATCAACATAACCCATCCTAAATTAATGTTACTGTAGTACAAGCTCGCAGCATGCAGTAAGAGTTTAAACCAAAAGGCCACAGACTACAGATAAAGAAAAGTGCAAATGCATGCTGATAATGATTGCCACCTGCCATCCTCTCTGAATAACCCAGCCAAGTAGGAAATAAGAGCAGCCTTCCAATTTCAAAGTGCAAATCCAAGCCATTGACAGCAAGTGTATGAAGTGAAGGAGAAATCTACAAAACTCAAACTACAAAATCATTCAAATATGCAGTTAGATACATCCACTCACTTCAGTATCGTCCGTCTTATCCATCCTCAATCCAGTTATTATTGTACAGTATGATGCAATTTGGGTCACTGGGGTTTACAGTGTGATTAGCAGTTACCTCCTTTTACAGTAGTATCACTGTGACAAAAGTGTGTTTGAGGAGCTCAACACAGCAGGGTCCTGAAAACAACAAACAAAACAAATATTGATAAAGATATGGACTTGAGATTGCTTACAATCATCTAGTTGTGTCATTTATGCTTATAATTTAAGACATTTTATTTAATTTTTCACTTTATACACATTAGTTAACTTTAAGGACATGGCAGTGCTGAGATCTTCTCGATGGTGTGTCCAACATTAATTGCACAATTACTTTGTTTATCATCTTGACAGGCTTAATTGGAAGAAATTTGGAATTACAGTGCATGTCTTTTCTTTGTTTGCAATGTTTTCTTTTGTAAAAACATCACTTGATTATCGTCATCATTTTGCAATTAAACTTAAAATGTGCCTTAACTACCTGATGATCCCCAGTGGGTAGCTGAGTAGTCTTCAGGCTGTAGGACTCTGCTCATTGCTGTTGGTGACGGCTCCGGTTGCCTCCTCTCGGCTCTGGGTAGGAGGCAGCTCATCCTTCTGTGGTGCAGCCTGCTGTGGTTTCACTATGGTGATTTTAATGGGGATTCCTTTGACGTTATGCTGGACTCTGCTGTACTGGCGCATAGAGGGGTTGAAAGTGCGAACAATGGGAAGTTCATTCAGACTGGGTGTCTCTTGTTTTGGCTGCGTGCTCTCTTTTATAATTATTTTACTTCTTTTGTTTGAAAAGACCGTTTGCACCGGTAGGATGGCGGACCTTTTACCAGGGCCAGAAGTCTGGAGTCTTGTTTTATGCTTAGGCGAGGCTTGTTGTTTCTCTTCAACCCCTCTATGCAGGTGTCTATTATTTTCCTTTGTCACAGAGATTCCTCCTTCTTTCCTTTTCTTCACCTCTTTCGGTTTCTTGGGGCAGACCGCCATGTGTTTGGTTCTGCTGCGGCGCATTGTGAACTCCCTGCTACAGTGTGGGCAGACAAAGATCTCCTGCTGCACATCCACCTGTGCAGGTGACATTTTATTTGATGAAGGGACTGGCTTGTTCCTCTGTGGCATGACTCTTTGGACCAACTTTTTCTTTTTTTTGTTCAACACCTTGAACTTCACATTCACCTGTGATTCTTGGTTAGGTTTGGACCTGTTTGACTGACTGGGCCTATTCGAAGCATTAAGTCCGTGAGTAGAATTGGTGGTAGACAGAACTCCATTTTGAATTTTTGCAAAGTGCCGTAGTGGGATAGGATTCCTTTTGGGCGTGTATCGCCTTTTATCACTGGCATTTGCACAAGCTAGGATATGCTTGTGTAACTCTGGCATGTTATCAAAGCTCTTTCCACACTTAGTGCACCTAATAGCCGTACTAAAGGTTTGTGGGATGTTGTGGGTGGTGAAGTTTGTGGCTGAAGCCACTGAGCCAGCAGGTGATCTGTTATGGTAAGGAAATGGAGGGGGCTTAAAGCTGGGATAATGTTGGTTAATGCCAAGACGAACATCAGGCCCTTTGACTTTGGCTCCGTCTGAGGCCATCATTTTTATTGTTGTAAACAGTTCTTCAGCTGCCACATCTACTTCACCTCCCACTATCTTGGGTTCCTCTGCGGCATCGGGCACCGAGGGCTTTGTGTTGACTTTTGTTAAGTTATTGTAGTTCTGAGGTCTTAGTTTTCCCTTTTCGTCTTCTGTGTACGTACACTGCTGGCCAGGATGCAATTCTTCTTGATGCTGTTTCAGATTACAAAGGTAGACAAATTCTTTTGTACATGTGCTGCAAACATAAGTCTTGCCGACGCCGTGGAGGTTTAATCGATGATCAAGCAAAGCAGAGGGTTTGTTGAAGAGCAGCACGCAGAACTCACATTTGAAGGGCCATTCATCAGCATGGTCACCTACATGATAGCCAAGTTCTTTCATTGAATGGAAAAGATTATCACACACATTGCAGATAAAATTCTTGGTAAAAGTCTGCTGTTGTGCATCACTTGGTATGTTGTTGAATGATTCGTCCTCTACAGCTTTCTCAGAAGAAGGTGAGGTCTTAGATGAAATTTTGGGTATGGAAACACTACTATCAGCAGGTTCCTCCTCTTTTATGGTTGGTGACTCTGTATTAACAGCAGGCTCTGGGTCAGGACTTGATTCAGCCATAGTAGGACAATCCGATATCACTGAGGCGGTGGTGGATAGAGTTACTGATTCTGAGATGGAGGACATAAGAATAGTGGGGTCCACAGTTTGAGGATTGGGCATTGAGACAATCTGTTGCTGTTCTATGTGATTAACAACCATCTGTGTAGGTGCTGGAGGCTCTGCGGTGTTTTCTTGTAAGGTAACTGCAGCAGGGACTATACTCCCTGGGGCTTCAAGAGCTATTGTGCACTCTATCAACACTGTGTTGCTGGCAATGTTGTAAGAGTTGATGAGTGAATCAGTTAAAGTTACAGTGGGTGTGAATGGCACTTCTGACATAGGAGTGGACTCAACTATAGGCGGATGAAGAGCTAGTGGATCCGAGAGAAACACATGGCCAGGTAGATTTAGATTTGGATCAAAGGACTGGGAGAGAGTAACAGGGTTGGCAGAACTCGTGGTGGCAAATGCAGAAGTTAAATCACACTCTGAAAAATGTAATGCATTTTCGGTGCAAATTACCAGGGGCTCCGAAGATATATTTGGGGCCAATACCTGGATTGGTTGGCTTGAAGGATTAGAAATATGTGGTGGTGCCAAAACTGTGATTAATGAAGGAGCAGTTGGGAGTGTTCTGCGTGAGACTGGGGAAGCAAATGCTATAGTGCATGGTGAAGCTGGCTGCAAAGCAACAGGGGCTAGGGAGGCAGGTGATGGAGTCAGAGGATCAGAAGGAAGTGCAAGTCCATAAACAAGTCCTTCTGCCATAGGCTCCAATTGGGTCATCATATCTGGACCTGTAAATATGGTGAAGTCTGTGACTAAAGGGGTCTCAAGATTCCCTAGGCTTACATTTTGCTCTTCATTATTCATCAAGGCTGTCTCCACCATACATGATTTTCCTTCTTTCAAAATTGCCTGTGGAACTAAATTTAATGTCGGTTCAGAATCACCCAGGGTCTTTTTTTGCAAACTCAAATCTAGCACAGCATCAGCTACAGCTACATCCACACTGCTGTTGACTGTATTAGAGAGATCCAGTGGCTGCTGGTTACAGGAGTTACCGCCGGTCGCAGGGGACCAGCTCTCTGTCAAGATAGGTGTCGGTTCTGTCTCCACAGGTGGAGTTGTGTCATCCTTTACATTGGCTGTTTGGTGCAAAGGTGAACCATATTGGGTGTCCATCTGCCCTGTACTTGCAGCATCACAACATCCAGTGTCTGGTGTTTCTTCTTTGGAAGTTGGGTTTTGCTGGGGAGAGCTTGGTGGAGATCCGGTCCTTCTTTTAAACCTTCCTGATCCAGCAGGCAGGGGAGAGAGAGAGACAGGTGAACAAGGCTTCTGGCCATCTGCGAGGAGGGCAAGTGTAGGTTTAAGACCATCCTGCTTTTCCAGGAGCTGCTTCAGCTTTGGAGACACAAACACAGTTCTCTCCTTCTGCACAACTGTAGACTCTGTATTCTGAGGATGTAGATTCTCTATCAAAGAAGATACAAGTGAAGAGGAGGAAGATGACACAACCACCTCAGACTCCAGTTCAGTTTTAATTTGTGGTAAAAGAGGTGGTGTTGCAGTTCTTCTCCTGGCCAGTGTTTGACCAGGTATCTCTTTGCCTGTTACTGAATCAGTATTTAAAACCTGGCTGATTTGAGTGGGGTCTAAAATCAGGGCATCCAGTCCAACAGATCCAGACCCAGAATTAATCTCAGCTGCTTCACAGCTACTGACTGTACTTGTTGACACTATCTTTCCATCAATATAAAAGCTCAGATTCTCTGAAATATTGCTGGAGACATCTAGCATGTATTGCTCTGCATGTTTCACTATATTGTCCACAACAGCTGCAGGTGCTGTATTGTCACCAAGCTCTGTTTCTTGTGGAGATTTTTCACTGAGTATCCTCTGGAGATTTTCCTCTTGGGGCAGCTGGGTTTTTTCCACATCAGTGACTTGCAGGTGCTGCTCGTGGATCCTGTGCTCATGTTGTTGCTTGTTGGTATGTGTAGTGAATATCTTTTCACAGTACTTGCAAGCATGATGTCCCTCTAATACTCCCAGTTTGTCTGGCTGAGCAGTGTGGTCACCAGCCGACAAAATGCAAGTATTAGAACTAGTGGGGGATGAAGTATGAAGCTGCCTGACTGATCCTACTGAATCCAGAGGCATCATCTTCTCATGCTGCAGCTGACCCAGATTTGAACCAAAAAAAGTGTTGCTCTTATTGGTTTTGTACGCATGTGTCTCATTGTTCGCCAAAGCGTGGATGTGCATGTGTTGTTCTAAGCCTTGTTTGCTGGTAAAATGTCTCTCACAGTGCTGGCAGGGAAAACAGTTCCAATCTCTCTCAGTATCCTGGTTTGGATGTTTATGGAGATCTGGGTACAGTGACTTAATCATGTCTGATTCCATGTTAGTTTCCTCTTGATAAATGTAGTCCTCCTCTTCCTCTTCCTCCATGTCCTCAATGTCTCCAAATTCAGAGATGTACAAGTGAGGCGAGTCCTCCATCTTTTGTGGAGGTTTTATTCAGCTTTTGGAACACAAGTACTGACAGTTGTCACACCTATTGACTAGATAAAGAAGATATTGTCATTAAGCAAACCCACACATAATATAGCTGAATGGCCAGCTAGGGCCATTTATTTATGGCATCAAATGAGCTGACGCTTTTATCAAAAGTAACATACAATAGATGAATTCAACCATCCAACAAAAAATTGCAAGAATCATGCGAATATATACAACTCATGTGCCACACCCAAACCTTATGGTTTCAGTTGTCTGCTTTATCAAATTATTATGTATAGCAATTATTACTATTGATAGCAGTAATACATATTGTATTTTGATTAATTCAATTTGGCAAACAGCAAATTGACACCACCTAATGCAACTCTCCCAGACATTCTGAATTGTATTACAACTGTATTGGAATAGTATTACATTGTACATATTCATGATATTGTATTAATTCTATACATCATAACAATGTATTTTTTGTCCATTTTTTATTTGTTTGGACATATTGCATCAGCCCTCAACATTATTGTTGAGTATATACACAGTATGTTACGAACTACATACATTTAACCATAACCTTCAATTTCCTAAGCATTTATTGAATAAACCAGTAAGTCAGCACTACATAAAAGTAAAGAATTGTTTTCACACAATCTTACCATTTTAATGGTCAGTGGGGAGTAGAAGGCATGTTTTGTTTGACAGATGAACACACAGGATTCTCTTTCTGTTGGAAGAAGAAAGAAAACAACAAGGCACCAATTATAAAAACCTATGAAATCCATTTCATAATCAAGCATGACACTTAAACTCAAACTACTGAATGATAAGAAGCACAACATGATCGAGCTGTGGTGTGGGAGTGGTTGAGCACAGTGTACTTTATCTCAATCATTTGGATGCTGACCAAACCTTGAGGCCTGTCAGTCATTTTTGTGTCCCCCACGCACGCACCCACACCCCCACCACACCAATATCCTCTGTTCGGAATGTAATTAAGAAATGGCAGTCATCAGGAACAGTGGAAGTTAAAGCAAGATCTGGAAGACCAAGAAAAACATCAGACAGAACTGCTCACAGGATTGTGAGAAAAGCAAGTCCAGACCCACGTTTGACTGCACGATCCATCCAGAAAGACCTGGCAGACACTGGAGTTGTGGGACACCATTCCACTATAAAGAGATACTTGTACAAATATGGTCTTCATGGAAGAGTCATCAGAAGAAAACCTCTTCTACATCCTCACCACAAAAATCAGCGTTTGAAGTTTGCAAATGAACATATAGACAAGCCTGAGGCATTGTGGAAACAAGTTATATGGACCGATGAGGTTGAAATAGAACTTTTTGGCTGGAATGAGCAAAGGTACGTTTGGAGAAGAAAGGGGACAGAATTTAATGAAAAGAACCTCTGTCCAACTGTTAAGCATGGGGGTGAATCAATCATGCTTTGGGGTTGTATTGCATCCAGTGGCACAGGGAACATTTCACGAGTAGAAGGAAAAAAGGATTCATAAAACTTTTGCAAATTTTGGACGCTAACTTGATGCCATCTGTGAAAAAACTGAAGTTAAAGAGAGGATGGCTTCTACAAATGGATAATGATCCTAAACACACCTCAAACTCCACAGGATTACATCAAGAGGCGTAAACTGAAGGTTTTGCCATGGCCTTCACAATCTCCTAACCTCAACATAAATGAAAATCTATGGATAGATCTTAAAAGAGCAGTGCGTGACAGACAGCTCAGAAATCTCAAAGAACTGGAAGATTTTTGTAATGAAGAAGGGGCGAAGATACCTCTAACAAGAATTGAAAGACTCTTGGCTGGCTACAAGATGCGTTTCCAAGCTGTGATACTTGCCAAAGGGGGAAGTACAAGGTATTAACTCTGCAGGGTGCCTAAACTTTTGCAGACGCCATTTTTTGTTTTCTGTTATTTTGAAAGTGTAAATGATGGAAATAAAATGTAAATTTTTGTGACGTAGTATACAAATGTCTAATCTGTCATTTGATGGCTTTTGGAGATTTTTCCATCTTTTCTTGGCTTTTTATGCACATTAATACAAATTTTAGCTGGGGTGCCCAAACTTTCGAGCTACAGTTTATAATATATATATATATATATATATATATATATATATATATATATATATATATATAATAAAAGAAGCTAAAGTTATTTAACTAACTTTCCTACAGTGAGTACCATCCCAAAACACAGCTGATCTGTACCAAGATTTCCTTCTTTTATTTACCCTGGTACGGTTGCCTTACACCTATACCCGCTACACTGATTACACATAGTCACACCTGGCAACTGCCCCCCCCCCCCAGACCTCAATCAGGATTTTGTTTGTTACCGTTAAAGAATTTGAAAGCCTGTAACAACGTAAAGTGTGTGCCTTTTGACATACATACTGCTTGGGAGGACAAAATGGCAGGCCCATCATGTGCACGAGCTCTTCTGTAGCATCAAAATCAACTTCTTCTTTATTTGTTTATCCTACATAACTATTTAATTACCAGCAGTTTTCAGGCAATTGTAGTCACGAGGAAACGTAAACAAAGACTTAAATAGCTCATGTTTTAAAACGGTATCTTTCAGTTATTTTAAGACAATCATGTGGTGCGTTCCTGTTGCACCAAAAACGGACTCAGTCACAATACCGTATAAGTAGAATCTAAATTTGAGGGCCTATACCTACACACACGTACAGTGTATATGATACGAGTAAAATAAGCCTGTTGCAGACAGATGGAAATAGAAGTTGGATGAAAGTTGGATAAAACTGGCTCATATATATATATATATAAACAAAAGTAGCGAATTATCTGCCTTATATTATCATCACAACTTAGATTCGCTTTCGGATGCGTTCATACCATGGATGTGCGCATCTGCTTCACCTTATGTGATGACGCTCCACCCTCCGTGCACCATTGCTCGCTGGTCACACAACACGTCGTCACATGCTACAGAGGCTGTTAGCTCGCCTACTGAAAGGTCAGATGGCTTCTCTAAAATAGCTCTACACTGTCCTCCTGAAGAGAAAGTTGCCCACAACATTAAATGCATATACCCTTCAAGGTCCTGATGCAAGTCTTCAATTACCAAGTGAAATAAATCAGCTGTTGTCGCTATTAAAGCATTGACAATATACTGCTAGCTGCAATGCTATAACGTTAGCTTACCCTGGGTACATTTATACAGGACAGAATGTTCGACGCGACCGTTACGAACACTGACCGTTGTACAAACCCGCACCCCACAGTTTTCGTACATACTTGCGTTAGAACGAAACAAACTGCCGTAGCACGGTTTATTCCTCTCGTGCAGGTTGTGTTCAGTTGTGTTTTTTTTCTTCCCCAATGTATCAACAAGATTGTGGCGTTCTGATTGGTCAGTGGATGTGCATGTCATATTTGGACCAATCAGCAACAGGTTTGTTAAAGCGGAAAGAAAAAAAAGGCAGATGTCACCTGTTTATACTGTCTGTGGCTGTCACCAATGGATGCAGGCCTATAATAAAACAACCGGCCACTCAGACAAAAATGACAACATTAACGTGTCAATGCCACCTTTTGCAAATTCTTGGATAGATCGAATGCTGCAGGCTAACATATTACTAATATGTTAGCCTGCAGTAATATGATATTACAGATATACATCTGATATAAGATAAGATATAAAAAATATCCATGCATTCTTTAGCTAGCATAATGAATATTTTATCTAAATTGCGAGGGGACTCCAAATTGTAAAACTATATTAACTCAGGGCCAGATAGGCCTACCTTTACCTCTAGGCTACATCTTGACACTTTTATTTATTTATTTTTTTAAATTTGATTATCTACAAATAATTTTTTTAAATTAACTCAATGCATTTCAATTATTCGTTAGTCAGGTGGTTTAACCTACACCTAAAATGTATATTAAAACCACAGCCAAATCTAATTTTTATTTCTGAACAAATTATACCCTTGCAGTGTATTAAATTAGCCAGTAGAGGGCGCAATATAATAGTCTCAATCTTAAAATGGTGGTATTAACTTTAGTGCACTTCTGGTGAATATAGTGTAACTTTGGTAATTTACATCAAAGATATTCCTATGTTGTTTGCATGGCATGAGCATAACGTGCAACGGTTTTATTGTTTATCAATTGTAAATACAGTAGTAGTGTGAGAATTGTTTTCAGTATGACAGACAACAAGACCTTATCTGCAAAAAAGTAACTTAATCTACAAGAATTACACCTCTTACATTTTTTAACTAAAAAGAAAACCTGTTAGTTCTTTAGCAGTATTAATTCTAATGTTTCATAGCCAGGCCATATCTCAATATCCTGAATTTGCGTTGTAGTTTTTGCTTCACAGCTGATGAGAAAACAGAAGCCAAACTAAGCTGACAGGTTGAAGATTTATGATGTGCAGTAGTAGCCATTTTGTTCTTTTCCCCTGACCACCTCTCTGTTTTCCCCAACAATTGTCAATTGAATCACAAGGCACTAGTTCTCATAAAGCTCACACCTACACAGATGGAAAGCCACCATGGTTTCACATGGCATTATTTCAACCTCCAGAATAAACAAAAGAACTTCTTTGAGAGGATCTAGAAGTTCATCATACCCCACATGTACATTTGTGACATCGTGCAGCACATGGGTGGTGTTCTCGTGGCACATGCATGGTATGTTGCTTGTTGTAATGCTGCAAGTGGGCTGAGGGGTGTTTCGCTATCAAACTACATGCCAGACTTCTGCAAGCCATAATGACAGATCATAAACAACAGGCCTCTCTCCCTACTCAGGCTTTTCTCCTCTGTGTTTTATATTCAACCTCCCAAACTTTGCAGTAAAGTTGCAGACCATGTGGTGTGTGTGTTAAACCTATGTGAACCTTGAGGAAGAAACTTTATTAAACAGTATAGGATTCTCACACATTGCTAATTTAGTTTTAAATCAACTAGATCATGTTTATGTTTATTTATAGCTTGTCTAAGCGTCACTGTGGGCATGCCCACGGCTCCAGTATGACTTTCACAGTTGATGGCAATTGCAGCTGTGGAATTATGATGAGCAGTTCACGATTGGGTCTACTGGTCCGACATATATGTCAAGTTAACTAACAAGCAGTTGCTGACCACCTGGAAGCCATGATACACATATGGTTAAGCAGTCAAATTCTGTCATAGAGTAGGTGTGAGTTTTGATAGAACCAAAAAGCCATTACTTAGCTTTAACAGAGAACAAACTGTACTTTGTTGTGTCATTATTAAATTGCCAAAAATCTCTGCCAAAGCTGTGACCCTCAGACTCCCTAACTTGACATGCTGAGCTGAGCTACAGTGGTAATATGTGTAAAGTTTCTACCACATGTAAAGGATATACATCCTCTACGATGTCACTCAAATAGACAACTTGCTCAACTGCCAAACTTAAGGTCAACATGTGGGTGTCTGGTGTTTTAAGCCCCCAACGTCGCCTTCCAGGCAGCGCTGCCTGCAATGGTCAGGGTTAGGTTAGAGTTAAAACCATAGACTGTATATTAATAATAGTCTAAACACAATGCGATGGAGGGGCGCTACAAGGGGACCACTGGTGTGATTAAAACACTATAAAACCTTCTCTTAAAAGAAGGCCCAAAACCCTAGGGTTAGGGTTAGGGGCCTTGAAGTCAAGGGTTACAGCGCTGCCTCGAAGTCGATGCTGGGGTCTTTAAGCATTGTCGAGCCAACATGTGGTGCTTCACTTGGTTTAACCGTAAATAACCCTGGTAGGCTACTTTATGTTAGAACTCAGAAATACGTTTTTAAAGAATTTAGAGGACAATCATAAAGGTATTAAAGCTCAAAATGACATTTGAGGACATAATAGATACCTGAGGTATTGTTCTCCACAGTAGGCTCAAGGCAGCTGACACTTTTGTGATAAAACATTGTGTATACATTTTTGAAAATGTCCTTTCCCCCATTATACATTTCCATTCTTTTTCTCTCCAAGTAAATTTTTTGTTGTATTTCTGCCAACTGTAAGTAGAAAGAGCATTTATACATACCTACTATGTTATTATATGTATAGTCTCAAATTGCCAGACCTTCCTCGACGGCGCAGTGAAGAAGGGTCTGGTTAGTCCACACAACATTACACATGCTCTGGTTTATTGGCATTTCTTTAAACTTGGGTGTCACTAAGCTCCAGATGGAGCAACGGTGCTGCTGCAACATAGCCTCGGGAAGGAACTTATTTTGGTGGAACATGAGTATGTTCAAATTTGTTTTAGTCATGCAACATAAAAGTCAGATTGGACAGACAGTCTTGCTGTCTTGATTTATCCTGCAGAGATCTGAGGAGCATTTAACCATAGTCCTCAAAAATTGACTGCAGTTTAGAATGCCAACACAAAGAAAGCGGAAGGTGACAGACATCCGGTGAAATTTCCGGCGGCACCTGAACAAACCCCGGAAATGAAACGTTGTCGATATAGACTATGATATATATAATATGTGTGATATATACATTCAAACAGCATTCGTTGTGTACCTTGGATCTAAGTCGGATGTTTAGTTCTTGTGACTACGTGTGTTTCTGCAGATAAAAGGAATGAAAAACAAAAATGTATGCATACATATACATACATAAAAGTTGTTATGATTCTTGAGGACAACTTTAAAAGCAAACAGGAAACTGGCTAATTGTGAGAGAAACTGAGACAAAGGGTTGCCCAGACTATAGCCATGGTATAGTATCCTGTGGCAGTGGGCGCCGGTTCGTGCCAATGACTTTGTGCACAATGAAACATTCACATTCCACATGAACATATAGGACAAGAGAGACAAAGATGGAGAGGTGGCCCACAACGTGCCTGTGTAACAAGCGTGTCAGTGAGCAGGGCTTAGGCATGATACAATAAGGGTCCCTTAGAAGACACAAGGCAGACAAAGCCTTGCCTGTAATCAGACAACATATTATGTCACTGTGAAGAAATAAAATGTTACCGATCCACGTCGTGGGACGCCAGATGTGCAGGAAAGAACATGTAAATGTGAACATGTCGGAACACAAATACAAATTGTAGAACACATGATACTGTACATGTGTGCACACAACTGTAGCCCTCTGTGCTGTATATTTATGTACTGTCAGCACACACACACACACACACACACACACACACACACACACACGCACACACACACACACACAAACCACACCCATGCTAATAATCCCCCAAAGTCCAATAAACACACATGCCCTCCAGAATCACTGCCACTTGTCACGTCTGCATACACACATTGCACCATGACCCCATGAAGTAGCTCTCCATTTGTACAGAACAAGAATACTGTACACACACACACATACACACACACACTTACATACCACACCACACCCCCTCAATCCTTCTCCCTTTTCACTGTCTCCAACTCTCTGCTGTCACAAAGTCACACACAAGCAAATTCAGGTATTCCTTGCATCGTTCACACTGTATCCGACCACACTAGCCTGTCACCCAACTTTATTCCCCTCCCTCGCCCCTCCAGCCTCACCCCCACCCCACCCTTTCCATCCACCCAGCTGTCTGCGGCACTCAAAGCCTTCAGGCCTACAGAATGGCATCACAAACCCCCTACACGCTAGGCTTGACTTGTGGCGCTCCTTGCACATAGTTAGACCTACACTCTGCTACTCCAATCATCGTAGGATTCATGTCAACACCATGAGATGAATACTGCAGCGAGCAGACATAAACAAATAACACATGGAGAAAACGGATGCTTGTTAACACTAGTTCCTTGTCTGTAATATAGTTGATAAGATACTTTTCACATTACGCCCCCTCAAACTGTTTGTGATACAGCCAACTGTAAGCTGCACGAGCGCTATGCTATAGAAAGAAGGACCCGGGTCCTGGCCAGCGTCGGTTTTAGTACTATATATGTGTGTATCTCCATGTGCTCCTGCTTCTTGCCCCAGGAATTCTGGTATCTAATGTAACACAATACACCAATGAAATGGCACAGTGAATACTGCTAACAATGTGCATATTTGTAAGAATCCACAGTCAGTTGTTTGGATTTTGTCCTAAATAGGAGGATATTCTTTAGAACAAATTGAATCGATGCAGTTGTGTGTACTGTACTATCAATTAACCCTTGATATGGAGATTAAAAGATACCTTACTTGAGAAGCACTAATGGGTATTTAATGTTGAGCTAAATTGTAGTGATTGTTTTAGATTAATTGTTTCCTTTAATTTTTATATCTTTCTGGATGGGGTGAGGTACAGTATCATATTTTGTCTGTAATAATATCTGTATTATGAATCCTTAAGGCATAGCAAAACTTTTATTTTAAAATCTCTCCTTTGTTTGATCCTGATACTGAAAAAATCCCTGTAAAAATAAAAAGAGACTGTACGAAAACCTCCAGTGTGTTGAAAACTAAAGATGTTGGACTTTGTGTCAGTTTTAACTTTTTCCCTTGCAATTGTCGGGTCCTTGTTAATTCTGGAGTGTGGTCTAGACCTGCTCTATCTGTAAA
>NC_045739.1:14065037-14066425 GCF_008692095.1 Etheostoma spectabile | reverse complement strand
ATAACGCTTGTTATGAATTGATACTATAAATAAAATTGAATTGAATTATCTGTTGAGCGAAGAGAGGCTACAAGGCCAAATAGCTTGTTGGACAGACAACCTCATCCGCCAAAAACAAATGAAAGAGAATTAGCTTGATGCCTGGTGTTTATTTTAATAATCCCTGCATTCAGGAAAATCTCATTCCTCCATTGTTATACAATCTGTGCTTTCTTTACATGGTTGGGATTATAATTTGCTGAGTGGGCACCAACGGTTTTCCTACAAATAAAAATGTGACTATTTCAGACCACAGGTTTTCTTCTGTGTGGAAAATATCACAAACAGGCAGCTCAGAGTCAGCTGTACGTAAGTGACCTGGTATTTCTGGTTGCTACTGTAGAGAGAAAAATACACGTAAACACACATTCTTAAATTCACCGGTGTGGTTTTAGTAAAAGGGAAAGACATTTCCTCATCCATCTGTCCGCTAGAGTTGAGCAGTTTCTTCCTCCCACTCAGACACTTTTTCCGTCACCTGTAGAAGAGCACAGGAAATGTGTGTAGTTGTTTCAATTCTGATGAAACCATTACTCTATTTTTTGACATGTATACAAATATAAGCTCATGTATTGTGTATGTATTTACAGATACAGTACATAACATGAACATGCTGGATCACAAAAACAAGTGAAAATGCAGAGCTTCCACACATTCAGCTGGTATTTATACCGGTACAGTGACAGTACATAAGCAGGTGGTTTTGAGTCTGATAATTAAGTATGAGACATAGACCTTTGTGTGTATGTCATAAGGCTGACTAAGGCTCTCTCAGTGAATCACACACTTTAATGGTGTTTCTTAATAGCTGCCTTATGATAGGTTTAGCATGTGTTCATCTGCACAGAGAGCACAGTGATTTAGGTCTCTGTCAAGTATTTCTAAGCATGTGTGTGTGTGTGTGTGTGTGTTTGTGTGAGAGAGTGTGTAAAGGCACATGATCGATGTTGGGCCCCCCCAGGAAGTGACTCCACCCTGTAGCGATGCACAGAAATCCCCCCTTCCTGAGGGGGAGAGAGGAGGCTGCTGGCAAGCAGCTTCACAGCCACGGCCCATAGCCTCTCCATCTGCCACTCTCAAAAGACTCCATTGTTCCCAGCAGTCTGAGGCGAGAGAGTGAGCTAAAGAGAGTTATGAAGCTTGCCAGTGGGGCAGAGGCATTGGGCCTCTGCCTAAAACCACACGGAGGAGAGGGAGCCAGACACAGAGCATCTCTGTGCGACTCACAGTCTACTGTTGGAGCCTTGCCTCAGCTTAACAGCACTGCAAGAAAAGTCCACAACATGACATAAAAAACACACCTAACTGTCAGAGGGCTCAACAGACTCAACGGTCAGAGGCCATATTTG
>NC_045739.1:14040113-14065027 GCF_008692095.1 Etheostoma spectabile | reverse complement strand
TCTCCATGCCTAACAGGTTTTTGTTTTTGAATTTGAAACATTACTTGAATTGGCCAATCAGAGTGGACTGGATGCTGCCCCTGTGCAAGTGTGTTAATGTTTGTGAATTGCCCTTGCAAATAGAAAATAAGTGTCATGAGATTTTAACTGTCACAAGTATTTTGGCAATTTAAGACTGACTACAGTGCTGCTTGAGAATGTGTTGACTTTGAGGCATTGCCATGGTAACTACGTAATCTAATTGATAGGAAATGTCTAGGACAATAAACAGATATTTGAAAAAGCGATTGAGAAAAAAACGTCATGCACAAAAGACAAAAGAGAGCTTTCAGAGTGATTTCAGTTTTTTATTGAAACAGTATGAACAAAAACACTGCAATTAAATAAAAGGGTTCAAACAAATCAGATGGCACAAATTAAAGACCTAGAACCGATAATATGTGGCAAATCAGAGGAGATGAAACACAAACAAGTCGTTGCAAACATTTGCAGTGTCTAAAGCCTATTCATTAAACATTACATCACTCATTCAGTGCACATATTAAACGAGTTTGTAAAGCAAGTGGAGCTAAGCTGAGACTTCATTATTTGTACACCCATTTAGCACACTTACTATTGCAAAAATAACAAAATAGGGCATTACTGCCTAACACTGGGCACTAAAACTAAGTGCAACTATAAAATGTCATCCTGTGCAGGCAATCTGGGGTTAGCTCAATTTAAAGACCGGATGGCTGTTCTGGTAATCTAACTATTAACAGAAGTACTATGAATAAATTGTCAAGACAATGCTATCACTATGTCTAATAACCACTGGCTGTGTGTTTAGGCCTTTATAAGGAACGAGCCAGAAGTCATCACGCTGTTTTGTTTTGTTTTGGAATGGGTGGCAGTTAAAAAGTACAGTCAATTCACATTAATAATGCACTTCAAAAGTTAAAATCCCCCTAACTACCTAGAGAATACCAGAGACAGTGGCACAACCCCTTCTGCTAAATTTCACAGATATGTATTAGGTTTTTATATGTCAGTGTTAAAGTGGGCAGAATGTCACGTTACTCTTGTGAAAGAGGGTGCCTTTTCTTTTCTGTAAGCCCCATGCTAGCCCTCAGAGCTCATGGGTGTGTTATGTCTAAACAACTTCTGCACATGGTGCTTCATACAGTTGGCCAACATATCAGGGATCCTAGTTACATGAGAACATGTTTTAACTGGTGCTCAGGGCTGCTTTAAAGGTCTGTTAGCCACAACAATAGCCTAAAGGCTGTTTTATGCTTCTGCGGAGGCTCCACGCAGAGCTTTTGCGGTAGCCTACGTAAGTGGCCTGATATTTATACTTGTGCGTGTGTGTGAGGGGAGTGTGGTAGAGGGAGAAGTGAAAGAGTGGCGGCGATAAGCTTCGGAGCGAGTACTGAGTCATACTGAGAGAAACAAAGTGTCTCACCTTGGTCAGAAAACACAGGGGAGACACTTTGTTTATCTTTAGCAGGAAATGTTAACCCTCTCCTTGATTTCATGTTGTTTATGGAGAAGAAGAACCAGGTAATGAGTCGGGGGAAATGCAACGCTACCAAGCCTTGGCCAAGAGACGTGCATGGGCGAGATGTGTAGTAACATTTTTCAAAAGGGGTGTACGTCAGGCTACAGTTTAGGGTCGAATCGATATCAGACGGGTCTGGGTCTACGCCGTCAATTCGACACAGAAGCATAAAACTGCCTTAAGGCTTTCTGTATGTACTGTGTATTCCATAATAAACCACTAGCCACGCAACTGCAACCAGGGGTGTCGGACTGGGGGGAAAAGAGGACTGAGTATTTGGGCCTTCATATGAGAAGGGGGCCCACAAAGATACTAGAATTAATAGCCGTGGATGCGGGGAGGGGCCCATAAAAGATGCCTGTGCACAGGGTCCAGAATTTTGTGCTACGCCTCTGACTGCAATATAGGAGAAACTCATGAGCTGTATACTATGTACTGTAGACCCCTTGCATTGTGTATACACAGCCTGTGGAATTTGTAACAGTCTCTTCTGCTTTCTTTCCTGCTCCAACCTTCCATGTGTATTTTATTTCCTTTAGTTTTGTCAGTATTCATACATAACATACATTAACACACAAGCCTCCCTCCCCCTCTTTTTTGGCAAAAGTCCAGAGTCCTGGTTAAATTGGTTTAGTTCAGGTATCGTTGTTTTAATGATCGCAAAAGACGTCACAGTTCAGTAGTTCAGAATTTCCAGAACTTTGAGCGCTCTTGCTGCTTGGCAGACTTTTTCCTCAAGGGCTGTGGGATAAAAAGAGAGAGAGAGTCAGTTAGTGCTTGAAAAAAGGATGAATTTTGGATCTACAGTAGTTAATCAGTATCTGAGGTTCAATTTATTTTGAAGCTTATCAATTTTTATGTGTATTTTGTTTAGTGTCATCAAATGGTGCAATTATTTAGCATTGACAACAGTATGGGAGGTTAAAAAAAGCTGGTTTGTAGATTTTACTAAAATATTAAAGGTACATACACAGAAAATAAACAACATATTATAAGAAGTGTGTTTATGAAAACATTTTGTTATAAAGCCAGGTTGACAAGATTAGTCTTTGGACTACATGTAACTTAAGACAGAGAAGATCCCTAGATGGTATAATATGAAACAAACCATTTAAAAAATAGACCAACAATCACAGAAAGACTGATAATTAGTTCCTGAGACAAAAAACAAACAGAAAATGACGACTTTTGTGTTGCTGCTCCACTTCTGACAAACACAAGCCCGCTGTTTCTGGGGATCAAATCAAACTGTCGATATAAAACCAGGCTGCTTGATGACCGTTGGCCACATAGACAGACACTGAGACACACTACTTTCAAGACCAAATAGAGCCACTTGTCACCATGAATGGCCAATTTTCCTCGTGGGACTGTGTGTCAGTGAAAAGCAGCAACACGCATTCAACTTTGTCGGTGGATTTTGGGGGAAAAATCTGTTACATTACGTCTGTGAATTAGGGTCATGATGGGCTTAAAGGGGTTAAAGTGAATAGCTGAAAATATTAAATAAAGACATTTACAGAAACCATAACGCTGTCTTTTTTCGCAGGTTTTTTGCTCTTGGCAGACCTGTGACACAAGAAACATTCATCATTAGCAAGACATGCAGCTCATGACTGTATTCTCAGAGGGGAGGGTGTGGTTCGTGGGAACACTGTCGCTTGGATGGGACTTCTATTACTCTCATCACGGAAGGTTGATGGTTGAATATGTTTAACTGCAGAGACTAATTATGGTCAAAATGCTACGCAGTTTGTATTGGGCATGCTAGGTCATGAACAACACTCTCAAAAACCCATTACATCACTGCCAGTGTTAATTCATCATAGGATGTGTCCGGGATGACTAAAAGCTCATGCTGCTTCTTTCGCTCCATATTTAGAGAAAAGTGATGACTCACTGCACACCACCAATATAACTGCCTGCATTCAAATGGATTCAAGCTCTACGTCTGTGTATCCAGCAGTACAGATGAGGTACTTACGAGTATTTTCCCATCCTCCTCACCACAGCAATCACCACGGCAATGAGGACGACCACAGCCAACAGAGCGCCAATCACAATCCCGACTACCTGGCCAGAACTCAGGCCCTCTGTGAAAGACAAGAGGTAGAACATTTTTCAGACTTCAGTTGGATTACTAATACATTACTAGTTGTCATGTTATATGTAGTTTCATGCATACTCTTCACACTTTAGAAGTAATTAAAATGCCATCTGTCTATGAGTAAGGCAGAATGACAGGAGTGAAAGAGAATCATATTTGGAAAGATTAGGCCTGCTTGTGACTTTTAAACCCTTCTTAGGAGGCTAAGGAGGGTAGTGTGTTTTGGTGCTGCCAAACACACTACCCTCCACATTAGGCTCACAGAGGGTCGGTGGTATCATATCAGTCAATAATAACACCTGACTCGCAACTGACTACCTTTACGCTACCCCAGCATCCAATCCCATCCATTCCTCACCCTCTGTGGGAAGACCCTCTGTGTCGTTTTCAATGACCACCCCTCCAACTGTCTGGGCGGCTTCCGTCACCTCAGGTTGGTCCTCTACATCAGCAGGCTCAGTGGTAGCTTCGGTCTCCACTACAGGAGCGTCAGTGATAAGGGGTTCTGGTGCTGCTACAGTAGTAGCAGCAGCAGGGGCATCTGTCTCGACGACGTCAGTATTGACAGTAAAGGCAGTAGGCGCCGCCTTGGTGACAACTTCTGTTGCAACTTCTTCAGGGGCCGCCGCTGGTTCAGTTGCAGGAGGACCAGTGATAACAGTCAGTTCCTCTTTTGGAGAATCGCTGGCCTCAGGGATGTCTGTCACAGTCTTAGTGGTCTCATCGGGTTGTGGAGGGATCCCTGTGGGGCCTGGGGTGAGAGGTCATAGATGGTTCACATGATACAAATGTAAAAATACAATCTGTTGCTAGGACACAGTTTTTGTGGATCATTTTTGTTGTAATTGTATACATGTATAGATGTGTTGAAAATACTAAAGTAAAAAAAATCTCATTTTAATTTTATGACAGATCTTTTTCGCTCCTTTTTCGGAGCCCATAAGTTATGTATTGCTGTTGGGGTGTGAAGACCATTTTAAACAACATAAAAAAATTTGTGTACAGTATATTGGAAATAGTTACAAACCCTGCCATTAATGTTCATCGCATTGAGTTAATATGTGTATTCTTGTGTTTTGTATGATCTTTTCAAAATGTATTTTGTAATTCAGATTTGGCGTTGTGACATGAGATTCGTTACACTTGTTTTAGTTTATTTAGACAAGACAACTGTGCATTTCCTCATAATACATTATTGGTATATCTTGATATGGGAACTTTATAACTTATGATAAATAAATTATGATATTGAATGATTGCTCAGTGACACAGACACAGAAAAGGCCCCAGTCTGTCAGGATGAAACAATAAAGGTAAACAAACAAACATAAGATACAAATTTAAATTCGACCCTGACATAATGATGAGGTGAGATGACCTTTCCTCTTTCTTACATTCGTTCATAACACTTCTGTCATCCCCAGCACATGGCTACGCCCCCCCCGTCCTCCATCCTGTCTTTAAGGCTCTGTGTGTACGTGCCGGCATGCCACATCCTCTGCCTTATTTCCTGTGGCAAGGAGAGCGCGGGAAGACTTGTTAACGCTCAGCCACTGAACATGTGAAGGGTGTGAGAGACCCAATACAGCTGGAGGAATTGCAGTTTTCATAAAGTGGTGGAGATTTAACAACTTGAGGAAATGTTAGCCATATATTTTGAAAGCATCTATAGCTTCTGTTTTTTCTCTCTTTGTGGCATTGTCAAACAATATCAACCTTGAGTAACCTTTTGAATGATTATATGTATGATCAAGTTTTATTAGAGCTTTGCAGTAAAATGGATGCTCACATTTTGCATTTACCATCTGCAAAAAGACATGTATTTATCCTTGTGTCTTTCATCTAGGTCTGGACTATGAAGTCAAACTAATCATCACCCTCCAATAACCGTAGCTCCATCTCCCCACGTTCAACATCCTCTCAGCCACAACTGAAAGCTCAAGCCTGTACAGCGCTGCTTCAAAATTAAGGAGGTAGATTTCAGTGTGGCACCAAAATTACGGTCTACAGTTAACTTTCCACTGACAAGATGTTGGCGCTTCTTCTCTTTAAAAAAACAACAACCCTATAACCTCTCCCTGAAAACATTCTTACTGTAAAAGACCAGGAACCAGCCTCAATGTTGGTCTTCTAAACTTAGCGTCTGACATCATGCTTTCTCCATCTCCATTTTCTCCAATTGTTCTGAATACTGAAATAATAGAGAATACTTAGCAAGGGTAAAAATAACTCTGAATGGTCTGACAACCGGCAGAGTTATTCCTAGTTCTGTGTTGGCTATCTTTTTCATTAGCAACAGGCGGGATAAATATAACAAAACATTTGTTCCCACTGCAGAGTCCTGAAAGGGGGGTTTTCAAAAGACGACTCAGACTGTTTGTTTGGAAAGTCTGTAAGCGATGATGAAATGGTTTGAGCTTCACAGAGTAAGCCCGTACGCTATGTGTAATTGCCCCTCAACCCCATCTAACAATTGTTTCATTATGTGTACAGTTCCCACAATTAGCTCTGAGAAGTATTTCCTCCCCACTGAGCTGACTACCCTGGGTTAATACAGCTGCATTAGTGAGTAACATAGTAAGACTGTAGTGTGGTCTACATCCCCTCTTCTCTCTTTTTTTATTATAACTTCTACGCCTTCCTCTCCCTGACCCTGCCCTGCCACTCCCTAAGGATAGGTTTGTTGCTGTTGAAACCTTTGAGAAGGCTGAATCCCTGGAGAGAAAGAAAGGGAGTGCATAAAGGTGGAGGGGGGCTCTATGGGAACAACCCAGAGTCCCTTCATTGTGAACATGGTGTTTTCTTTGTCTTTGCTCGGATGTGGCCTTGTATGTAGTCGTTAGCATTTATGTAAGTGACCCTCTATTAATCCTCAGAGGGTTTAGAGCAGAGGATCAGGTCTAGAACAGGACCCTTGAAGCTGGTGAGGACTTTGCCAGCAAGTGAAATATCTCTAGATATGTGAACACCAGGTAAACTCCTTAAAACCTCAGAACCTAAAGAGCTCAGAACTCATATCCATTCACTGCTCAGCAAAAAGAAATTACAGAAGAACTGGAAGCAGTTCAAGTTGCTTCTTCATTCTTCCAATCCTAGACTGAGAAAAGTTTACGTAAGTGTGGCGTTGCCCTTATTATTCCAAAAGGTTCTGTGGTGCACCCGGGTCATTTTACAAACGATTACATCATTTTGACCACAAATGCTCTCTCACAACCATTTCCATGTGAAGCAGGAAACAGCCTGAAATCATCCCGCTAGTTAACATGTGGTAGCCAGTGAGTTTGATATGCATGTGTTTATTTGTATGTAAACCCATGGCTATCTCAGCCACTGACTGTGCATTAAAGTGTTGAATCACCAAAATTTAAAAAACACATTTTCACAACTTCTTTCACTCATTATGTAAAAGTGAAACAATGTAAGTACAAGAAGAAAACAACTGTTGGCATTGTATGTAATAACACATTTCAGTAAGAAAGTAACTGTGAATGACATTCATTTTAAAATTTCCCTAAAATAAGGTTTAGTGATGGGATGTCAACATTACTAAACTTGGATGACGGTGGCGGCACCGTGAGAATCACATTCTTTGATTTCTCCAGTGGATTCAATACCATCCAGCCACTGCTACTAGGTGAGAAGCTGCAGATGATGGGTACTGGTGTGTGCGATCACTGACTACCTGACAGACAGACCACAGTTTGTCCGTCTGGACCGTGTTCTGTCTGATGTGGTGGTGAGTGGTACGGGGGCCCCACAGGGGACTGTGCTGTCTCCTTTTCTGTTCACCTTATACACCACAGACTTACAGTACAACTCAGAGTCATGTCACCTACAGAAGTTTTCTAATGACTCTGCAGTTGTTGGTGTATAAGGGATGGACAGGAGGGAGAGTACAGAGCGCTGGTGGATGACTTTGTGGAGTGGTCTGGTAAGAATCACCTGCTGCCGAACGTGGATAAGACCAGAGAGATGGTGATTAACTTCAGGAGGAAGGGAACGGCTCCTCAACCCCTTTTCATCCTGGGAGAGGATATGGACATGTTTAAGGAGAGCAGATACCTGGGTGTCAACATTGACAACAAGATCAACAGCACTGCTGTTTACAAGAAGGGGATGAGCAGACTCTATTTCTTGAGGAAGCTGAGATCCTTCAACGTGTGCAGCAGAATGTTGCAGATGTTCAACCAGTTGGTTGTGGCCAGCGCTCTGTTCTCCTCCGTCATCCGCCATCGAAGCCAGCCACACAAAAAGTCTGAACAAACTGATCAGGAAGGCTGGCTCTATTATAAGCTGCAAACAGGACACATTTGAAGCTGAGGTGGAGAGGAGGTAACTGAACAAACTGTTATCTATCGTGAATAACCCTGACCACCCTCTCTACCCCCCACTGGTCCAACAGAGGAGCACCTTCTCTAACAAGCTCCAACCGCTTTGATATTGCACGGTCCGCCACAAGAAATCATTCCTACCACAGGAAATAAAACTTTTTAACACTGAGTGGTACATAAGACTCATAGACACCACACCTGCACTAAGTGAAACTTGCACAATATTTACGTTATCCACAGTTTTATCAATAATAGTTAAACAGTTGTACATTTTATTTATTTATTTTTATCCCCAACTTGTATATATTTTAAATTATTTGTTCTTATATTGTATCCTGTTATTTCATGTATATTCTGTATGTGTGCTGTGTGTCTATTTTGCTGCTGCAACACCGGAATTTCCCATTTTTTGGGATCAATAAAAAAATCTATCTATCTATCTATCTATCTATCTATCTATCTATCTATCTATCTATCTATCTATCTACAGGGAGGGGCAGAGATGTGAAGTGTAAAAGGCAGTCAGGAAAAAGAGTTATAAGTTAGAGAAATGGTACAGGAATACAGCAACAACAAAAAAAGATGTGAGAAAGAGGTGGAGGGACAAAAAGATATACAATGTGAGACAGGAAAGGAGGGAGTAGCAGCCTCCATCCATTATGATCACAATCAGCTGTCACTGAGGCCCCCCTGTTATGTGTGTGTGTGAGAGAAGTACTAATTTACAGTCCAGTGTAGGAGGGAAAGGCTCTGTGTTGACGATGTGAGGGAGTGTGAAAGTGTCCACCTTTGGAGCCCAGGAATGTTTTTGCAGGACTGGAGGAGGGAAATGTGAGAGAGATAGGCGCCCTGCACATCTCAATGCACTTTGGCAAAATGCCGCACAGCGTAACCTCCCCCGCTCAACCAGTTGGAGTCAGCTGTGGAGATACTGGGGTGTGCCATTCACTGAACACTGGGGATTTTAAGTAGGAGACAGGCTGGAGTGGAATATTCTCAGCTAGTCTTATCACAAACGCAACACAAGGGGCGTACACTAACTGCTTTTCTAACTTAGATTGGAGGACATGTAGCAGGTCCCATCTGGACTCTATCGCCAGGGGCAGAAACTGCTATATCAAGTGGGTCTTTAATCTTAGGCCTAACAGGTCTGATTAAATTCCTAAAATGCAATGAATCTGGACAGGGATGACATTAAATGCAAGCACTGTACAACTAACAAAATAAACAGATCATGCTGTGGAATCACTCTAAGCCGTCCAGCTCTCTTCTTTGCTTTCAAACTAAACTAAACTAAACACCCCAGACTTAACTTCATTTAATCAAACAAGCCTCTTAATGTATTTCTCATCTCGACAACCCTCAAATCCAATCCCATATCATAAAATACCCACCCAGTTGTGTAAGTTTTCCTTAGTCAGCAGCAGCTCTAAAAGAAATTCGGACTTTCTCTTGCACCGTGTCTAACCCTGCAGCACACGTAGGTGTTAGAGATAGAGACATTTGTGTCAGTACTCACAGAGGAGACACACACCAAAAAACTAATCCACAGGGAGGTTTGGGCCATACTCTGAAGCCCTGTTATAGTCTCAAGTCGTCAGTGCTTGGGCTTGGTCCTGGCTAAAACGGCCTCAGTCTCCTTTCCATAAACAGATGTTTCTTTCTCCTTGTGGAAAATTTTTGGTATGACTGAGCTTTTTTTCTACTCAAAATGAGACTCAGTTGACGTGAGAAGTGCTCCTTTCCTAATGGTCCCTCTTTACCAACATGTGTCTCATATTTGGAGTAGGAGCGCAACATTGGAATCATTTCTAGAAGTAGGCATGGACAAAGGGCATTGACCTCTCCCTTCAGCAGCCAGATGTGATGGGGATGTTATAGGTCCAGAGAGGCAGACAAAACTCATTAAGGAGAATGGAGGGAGGAGGTGGGGGGCAGCAGTGTAAGAAAAGAGGTGGAGGGTTGTACAGGATACATAGGGTTTGCTAGTTAAGTGAGCTGGAGTGGGGAAGTTAAAACCCCCTCATTTGTGAAACATGTGGAAGGAGCTATTTCTCTGTTTCCCTTTTTTTTGGAAAACTGAGACGGCTGACCTAAGAATTATTCTAAAAGTTTAAGGATTTTCTCCAAAGTAAACCTCCATGGAAATGGGACAGGCACGTCGCCTCCGACCGGTAAAGGTTGTTGTTTAAATATAGACCCAGCCCCTCTCTGCCCCCCCTGTGCCTACGCTAACCCTGTCCCCCAGGGTCCGGACTCATCAAGCTGGAACAGGGGAAGGGGGCAGAGAGTTGGGGGACTGTTAGGAGATTGGGGGGGGGGGGGGGGGGGGGGGGGGGGGGTCAAATGGTAAAGCTTGATACCCCACCAAAGATGGGTAAATGCCAAGGGGCGGCGTGCCGCATGGTCTAACAACATGCGGGTAAAAGAGGGTGGGGAGCCTCTTAAAGCTCATCATGTACCGGGTGTTCTCTCTTCTCGTCTCTTGCTCCTCTCTCATCCATATGACCCTCTTAAATATAGAGTGTCTCTCTATTAATACACGCACGCAAACCAGCCCTGCCCTGCCCTGCCCTACAGTTCCCTAAGGCCTCAGCCACACACCCCGTGCTTGCTGCTTACCCTGGGCAAACACTGCTGGTCAAGGCAAAGAAGGAAAGGGAAAACATGCAAACAGTGAGAAAGAGAGGCAATAGAAAAACAGAGGAAGAGTACTAAAGTAGTTGCAGTGAGAGACAAATGAGAGAAGTGAGAGGAGACCGTAGATAAGCTTTCAGATAAATGTGTATGGTCCGTGTTACAGTTTACAGCCCCCGTCCCTCCCTTGCTGTGCATGAGCACTGTTTTGGGAGCCTTCCAAAGGATATAACTTTCTTCTCTTTGCCAGTGCCAAGAATTTACAGACACGAGGCAGCAGAGCTCCTGCTATTACATCACATTTCCCGTTCGTGTCTGCAAATCTAACTTTTTCTCCAAAGCTCAAGAGTAGTGTGGAAATGACAAAGAAAGCAAGACAGAGGGAGTACAAATTTTAAAATCAACACAGACTATCCATTTCAGTTTCCCCCTTTGTTAAATTAGCACCTTCGATCATAGTTTAGCTTCTCCATCAGGGGATTCTCAGGTAAGGTGGAACAAATGGGCCAGATCACAGCCGGCAGTTATGGGAAGCAGTTTTCAATGATGAGTTAACAGCGAAAACATTAAAACCTATGAAAAGTCTTCCAAATCAGTTAAACATGAGAACTTCATTGATCAGGTAATGAATAGACAAACCAAAATGGAGTTTATTTTACCTTTTAAAACCAGCCTCTAGAGTGTTATTGTTCAGTCAAACGGGATGAAAACAGACAAAGAGTGGTGTGGGGTGGACACATGGAGGCAGAGGGAGCAAGGGGACACAGTGTGCTAACGGCAGAGGTTGGACTTACTTGCATGTGTTAAGGCGCAGAAAGGGCCAACCAGGGCCAAGAGGAGCAACAGCTGAACATTCATTGTGTTGAAAACTTTTCTCCTCCAGTCACAACCTTTATGGACTCCCTCGGGGCAGAGCACGACACCAGAGCCCTTCCACACGCTGCTGCACACACGCCGCACACACACCAACCGGCCTCTCCAGAGGGGAAGGGTGAAGGACCAGAAATAAATAAAAAAAAGGTCAAGAACGAAAATAAGTCTTCAGTGGAAAGTTAGTGAAAGTAGCGGCCTGAGATCCGTTTAACTTGTAGAGGTGAAGACGAACAGACAGAGCCGGGTTGTTCTCACAGCTGGAGTTGGAAAGAGAGTGGTGGAGGGATGTAAAGAGGACAAGAGAAAAGAGAGAAGCTGTGGCCACTTAGAGGAAGTCGAGAGGGAGAGAGGGACTGGCACACAGCAGGAGAGAGAAAAGAGAGTGTGTGTGTGTGTGTGTGTGTGTGTGTGTAAGTGACTGAGCTCAGAGTGGAGGAGGGGTGTTGGTACTGGTGGGCTGGGCGCGTAGAGCAGCAAGGGGCAGGTTGGGTTGGGAGTAGGGAGTCCGGATTGGGGCAGTAAGGTGGTTTCAGCCCTCCTGGTCCAGCCCTGTGCAGGACGCTCTCCATTTGGTGCACAGCCAGCCCTCCTGTTTGCAAACCCTGCAATATCAGCAGCACACACACACACACACACACACACACAGACACACACACACACACACACACACACACACACACACACGCTTGGAAATACCAATAAATAGACCGTTTAAAGGCACTTTAAACTATAACTGGCCCGCTCATACAATTAGAAAGCTAAAGCAAAAGGCTTTTCAAATGCTTTTAGAATGAATGAAGTGAGGTGGAAACAGAGCTTTGAGCTGTCTCAAATAATCCTTAATCACAAAGTTAAGAGCCAAGAAAGTGCCTGCAACAAAACACAGCTCCACTAGATGTTACCTATTACAAGAAAACAGTGAATGAAACAAGAATCTGTAAAGCATCTGTATTGATCTTCTAGATCATCAACCTTGTTCTCACAAAAACAAGTGGTATTGTGCATCTGTGGCTGACAGACAGTAGCTGCTTTAAAAATAAAAATAAAAAAGGTTTTCTCAATAAAAAGGAGCTGTAAATACAGTTAGAACATTGTGTGACTTTCACACAGACAAGCATGGGTGGTCTGCTGAGTTTACATGCAGATGGAAGGCGAACAGACTGTTGCTTGGCACTAGGCTGACACCTGTTGGACAACAAGCTACCAAGGTCAAAGCCGCACAAAGCCCAGGAGGAAAAAGTTATTTCAGTAGCCAAAAATGAAGTCATTTTCTGTTCTTTTCTTTGTTTTGTTTTACCTAAATAATCAGACTTTAAATTTTTTTACAAACTCCAAGATTTATAGTCTGGCACTATAGCAACTTGTCCAGCATCATTTAAAGTTTTACGTTAAGACATAAAGCGAGCATGTGAACATGCTGACAGGTGATGAAATAACGACAGCAGATGTGAGGTAAGTGCAGTAAAAATGGTCAATGACATTTTAATAAACACTGAAATAGATCTTAACTGTTGAACTGCCATACACAGATTATTTAAAACACACAAAAACGCCAACGCCAATTTTTTTCATCAACTATTTACAATAAACTGAATATGTACATACTGTGTCTCCTCAAGGACAAATAACAAAATACTGTCTCTCCATTTGCTGTTTTCTCTTTTCAGTCTGTGTTTTTCAAGGGCAAACATAGGAGTAACATTGCATTATTTACATGGACACAACAACACACAAACATACAATATACAGTATATATGCTGGTCACTGTAATACAGCATTTAATCGTAATAATAAAGAGTATTTTTCTTTCTTTCTATTTTTTTTTAACAATGAGACCTTGTTTAGACCATTTGAACAATCACTGAGATCTTCCAAACGAAAGAGCACTTCAAGGTCCCATATTTCACTTTGTACCCACTTAATACAAACAAATTACTTGTTTCTTATGTGTATTTTTTGAGCTGAATGCTAAAGGAATTCAGAGAGGACTATACACACTTGTACACACAGACAAATTTAAACATCACAGTAAGAAAAGTTGAGCATTTAAAACATTTGTTTATTATTTGCTCCTTTGATGATAGATCTTTTTTAAATGTCTTTTGAAACAAAGAAATAAAATGTTCACGGTTTTCTTTTATTTCTCTCATTCACTAGATGCTATCAAGTTTGGTGTTGTGCAAAAACTGCTCGTCGTCTTCTAAATGAGGCATCTTAAAATCACGGCCGACCCTTCTCTGCCTGGTCATAATTGATATGCACTTTCCCAAAATTGGAAAATAAAACAGAATTATATCTCAGAAAATTATGTATTACTGTTGACAAAGTCCAAGTCTAGCCGTCTCATTTTCGTCTTAATTGGTGGCTGTTGCTTTGAGCTACTAAAAAGCTTATTCCACAGTGTGTTCTAGCTTAGCTTATAAGCTGACAAAGAAGATTTAAAATTTGGACCACAGTCACCAGGAGGCTCGCTGTCCGCCAACAGGAAGTGTACACTGACAGCACCGAACAACACGCAGTGACCTCACGTACATGTACAGAGATGTAAATAGCTTTGTGTTGGTCTGGCATGGGATATGAATGTAACACCCTGAGAACATGGCACCATGGACTGTTCCACACACACAATAACAACATTTAAAATGATAAAATAGAGGTTTAGGATTGTTGCCCAATGTGACAGGCCAAACATAAAGAATGAACAGATTGTGGTGCAATTCTTTTAATGTTTTTTTAAAAGAAGCTATGATGGTGCCTGTTTTAACCAGCAGGTGGTGCTTCACGCACCTACTGCTGATTCAAGTTAAACAGGTACCCTGCCATTACTTTCTTCTTCATAAATCCTCCTTCTAACTGTAGTTACTTAGTAAAAGCCACAGCCACACAGATGTCAAGAGTTAGAGTGAACAAAGAGAGTAGTTTGTTGAATGTGTGTAAAAGATGTTGCTCTGCAGGAAGTTTGGAGAAGACACGGTTTTCTATTCATTTCAGGCAAAGGTGCTGGAACTTTGCACACAAGGGACACATGTCGTAGAAGGAAACACAAAAGATTTAAGAAAACCAATAGAAAACTAAAAAAATCACTAGAATTTCACAGACAATTTGACAAACATTTTGGCAACTTGTAACCCTGTTGACACAACATTAGACAATTTAGAGAGCATCAGACATCATTTTGCTCTGGACGATATGTTTACATCTCGGCTTGGTCCAATCCAATGTAAGTCTCATTTAATATGATTGTCTTTAGACTATCTATTTGTATCAGGGGGAAAAAAGGCCAGCAAGATCAGAAAAATGACAAAATGACAAAATGACAAAATGACTTTCCATTTGTTTTCTGTTGGATTGTCTGTTTTTTCCACACAGGTGAAAGGAGCTCCAGCTAGTTCCATACCTCATCTGTCATCACCTGTCTCTCTCTCTCTCTCTCTCTCTCATCTCCAGTCTCTCTCTTCATCCCACTATTCCACCAACGGCTCAGTTTAGACAATGGAGTCCCAGTCAAAGTCGTCCTGGATGTCGTCTGCTGCGAGCATGCGTCTCACCTGGAAGTGTCCCAGAGGCAGCCTGTGTTGTTGCTGCTGGCTCAGCTGGCTGAGATGACCTGAACATGGAAGAAGAGCAGAAGCCTTGTAACTGAAAAAGACACTGTTGCACACACAGTAGTTTATATCCTTGACATTCCACTTCCAGGATTGCTCTAGTACCGCCGGAAATTCCGCCGGATGCATGCATTTTCCATTTCCTTCAGCTTTCTTTATGTTGGAATTTAAAATTCGGAGGATTAATGAGAACTTTTGTTGACTACTCCTCAGATCTCTGCATGGTAAAAGGAGACATAGCTAGCAAGACTATCTGGGTTTTCCCTCGCACGACTATTTTGCAGCGGGTCTGTACGGAGTTTGGTGCCGCCTATGACAATTCTTATTGATTTAAAGAAATTCCATTAAACCGGAGCACGTTTTCCTCCCAACACCGAAAGCTATGTGGTGTAGCTAGACTTTCCTTCAGCGTGCTTTGGAGGAGGGTCTGGCAAAGTGAGACTGCATTCACAGTGACATTTTAATGCTACTTCTGTATCGTATATCGGTATTATATATTTATGAGTAGAATGAAGAATAGGAAACATGGGTTTTGAATAGTAAATTCTCTGGCTGCTGATCGTGTCGCGGGCATCAGCACCAGTTTGTGGAAAAATCTCAAACCACTGAAACCCAGGTAACAGCATCAAACAATTGCTTTCAATGCCTTAAATTCTAATTCACCTAAAAACAAGTGACAATTCTATTGTGGTGCCACATTAAATTTAGCAGAACATTTTAGTGATTTTAATGACACATTGTCGTAGTAGGTGAGGCTTAGGAGACCGATTGGGCTTTAGCCGAGAAGGGGGGAAGAACTGAGAAGTTGTCGATGTGCAAATTCTTTGGCAAAATCCTGGATTTTCACAATTCTACCTACTGCACCTTTAATTGTAATCGATTTGTGAGACCAGTGAAGATTCACACCCCTGTTATCCATATGTATGATGATGTCATAGTAGTAACATATTATTACTTTCAAGGGACGGCAGTAGCTTGGACTGTGGGGACTTGGCTTGGGAACCGGAGGTTGACTGGTTCAAGTTATGCATGGCCCCAGTACAGAGTGTGGACTGGACCCCTCACAGCTCCTGATCATGGGCAGCCCTATCACTCTAAAACCTCAACTGTACGCGCGCGCGCACACACACACTAATGGATATAAACCTGCTACATACACACATAGGGTCTGCATTCCCACCTGCTGACCTGTTAAGAGAGCGATGGAGGAGTCACCTGTCATGGTGGGAGCCGTGTTGCTCATGGGAGGCATGTGAGGGTATCCTGGTGGGCCCATCAGAGAGGAAATGCTCTGTCTCGAGTCTATGTACATGTTCCCTGTGGGAGAACAGACAAAAGGGCGAGGACTACCCTGTCAGATTATCCAGACTTTCACACATGCCTATGTGTTTTTGCAGAACACAAGCTCCTATCGTGTGCATAGGTTTACTGCAATATTATGCTAAGCTTGAGAAATCCTACAGAACATGAAGGATTTCCCACTGGTGAAATATCCCCTTGTCTTTCTATCTATACTCCGATTGCCATGAAGCTGAAAACATCCATAATTCCCTTGTGGCTCTATAATGGGCAAACAATGGCACAGTGATGGAGAGTGACTGTATTTCAACTCCTGTCATAGCAAATAACTGCAGAAATGATGAAGAGCAAGACTCTGAACACCTACTGTCAGCGGTGGGAGGTAACTAGAACATTTTCTAAAATACCATTTCAGAGGGAAATGTTGTATTTATTTACAATTTCTCTGACAGCTGGACTAACAACTGAGTGCAATAAAACAAGTAGAAAACACTGCCTTATATACAGACCCGTGCTGATGTGTTGGTTATGTTGGTTGTGTTGCCCGTGCTGATTGTGCAGGCTGGCCTTTGGGTGCATGGCTCCATGTGGCTGAGCCGGATGCTGCGGTGCTCCTGGTGGCGTCGGGTGTTGAACCTGAGGTTGTGGGTGGGCAGCACCCTGCGGGGGGATGACCCCCGTGGCGGTAAAGAACTGGTTAATAGAGGAGCACAGGTCGGCCATCTGGGCGGCGTCCAGCGACCAGTTGTTGAGCTCAGCCTGCTGCATGCTCTCCTTCAGACCTGGCAGACAGACGGAGGAAGCAAAGAGGGACCAGAATGTTCCATATGTCAGATACACTACGTTTCCACTTAAGCAGCTTCAACGTTAGATCAAATTAAAATTTCTAACTTTACAGTATCTAACTTTTGGTTATTTAAAACAACTTCACCAGCAAAATCGGTTTTGCCGGTTACAAACCTTTGCTGAAGCTGCGTCATGTTACACTTACTAAATGTGAATTTACATTACAGTCAATTTCAATTTGCCTGTTTCTATGGCTGCTCAGTTGCACCAAATCTAAAATTATAATTGTCTTGCGCATCATTTTATTCACATGATAGATACTATAATAGAAAATAATGTTCTTTGACGGTGAACAGTCATATCCTAGGTGTCTGGAATTTACAATGGTAATGTGTAATTAAAGATTTGTGAGGACAAAAAATTAGGATAAAATACCAGGCTAACATTAACACTGTTTAAGTAGAAAATAAGGTACACGCTAATTCATGAATGGGTGCCAATGTTATTCTGCCTTGAATCATATCTTGCACTGACGGTTACATTTCCTATACATTAGACTTAATAAGGCTACAGTCTTTCTTTGTCTGAAATGGAAACAAAGACACACCTGAGCTTCTATTCACAACCTGCCGTCTGATATTCCCCAGAAGCTAATTTATATGGCTTGTGCTTGATGGCAATAGAGACGAGAGGCTCTGCCCCTGCTCTTTGGAGGTGAGCCAGAGACAGTGGATAATGGCATTACGACGGTGTAAGGGAGGTCAAGCGCTGCAGGAGGAAAAAGAAAGCGAGAGAGTCGGAGTAGGGTCTGTGTGTTAGAAGACCAGCCGTCGTCATCCATCGTGTGTGAATGCTGCCAGCTTTGTGCGCTGAGCATGATAAGAGGCTGTTACTGAGCTGGGGCCTAATTGGATTATTCACATCATACAATTGGGTGGGAGGGCGAAAGAGAGAGAGAGAAGGAGAGAGAGAGAGACAGAGAGAGAGAAACAGAGCAGGGAGGGCAACCTCTCAGATGCAGGATAATGACTTTTATTAGGCCAATTCTATTACGACACTGGATGTTATAATATTGTGCCTCGAGGGTGAGTGTATATGAAAGCGCAGAGAGGAATCATAATGGTTTCATCAAAGTAACTGATCAGAATAATAAGCATTTTATCAATTCTCACTGTTTTGAACCAGGCTGCAGCAGACAGCTTTATCAATACTCATATCAGATGCTGTTCACACTGAAGACACCAGGACTCTTAGTAGTGTGTGTGTTACCTTGAAATGGGGAGAGGTCTACATCAGCCCAGTTGTAGCTGGTAGCAATGCGGCAGCTCTCCTTCAGCCAGTCCAGGTTGGGGTACCAGTCTGCACGCACGCACGCACGCACGCACGCACACACACACACACACACACACACACACACTATTGGCGTTTTCACATCGTAGTTTGTTTGCTTTGGTCCAAATCAGTTGGTGAGTTTGTAAACTTGGAGCCATTTGCCCTCAATCGGTTTGGTTCGGTTTGGTTTTACACCTGGAAAAATCCAAGCGTACCAAAATGCACCATTACAAATCCCGCAAAAACAATCACTCCTATTATTGGTCCGATGAAAGCAAATACAGGAACAAGGTCCTGTGTTCAGGACTTGTGCATATTTCTTGCATCTCCATGGTCAAACCAGCTCATTTCATTAAAATGATCAAACATTGTTTGAGACGTTACTACGTCACCGAGACTTTGCTCTGCTCTGCCGGCGTCTGTCTCCAACTTCAGCTGGTTTGACCACTGAGATACGAGTGATGGACGGTGAGCTTGACCGCAGTCCGTTTCTTTGAGTATGGATCATGTTCTCACCACAAACAAACCGCTCCAGCGATGGACTGAAAGCGTACCTAGACTACCTCTTCAAGCAGGTCTCAATACGCTTGCTTGGTCTGCTTTTGGTGCTCACCCAAGTGAGATTGGCGCGTTCTCACCTACCCAAACGAACTTCACCAACGGGAAAAAAAACTCTAGTTTGATTCAACCAAACTAAAGGCTGTTGGTGTAAAAACGCCCTAATCCTCAATTTCCACAGGATGTGGAACGGTTGCGGATCTGCTCCAGGAACGACGTCGGAGTAATTTGGTTTCCATTAAAGTCAATGAGTGTATTTCCACGGACTGCGGAACGGCTGCGTCCCAGATCTGGGGATCCACAGCGCTCCAGACCAGATACGTAGAGCTTATATTGTTGCCGGATGCAATTCAGCACATGGCAGACAGTGCGGGACAGGAGGTTGAGCACAGAAACAAAATAAAATGTCACGTTAATTTTCAAAATAAAACAGACCATGCTCATGGTGGATCATATTTCCCTGCACTACACCTTGAAAACACAGCACAGAGTTGTTTCCTTTCTTATCCTCTGGTTGGAAAAAAAACAGTTTGTGGTTTTGTGGTTCTATTCTACATGAATTTGCGAGATCTTGTGGGTCCTCAAGAGTTCAGCTGTCAGTCATGGCCACAGCTGTTCCGCAACATATCTGGACCTGGTGGGTATTGACAGACGGCGGTGCACGGAGCCATCACGCAGCGGAGCCGACCCGCAGCCTGTGGAAATTAGGGGTCCTATTCCAGATTAGCAAGTGAAATTTGTCTCAGTAAAGTTCTGCAGTCAACCACAAGGTGGAGTGATTTAGACACAGAAATATGCCAGCCAAGGCTCTGCTTTTGAAAAAAAGAAAAAGAAAAAAGAGGGAAGATGCTTTTCACCGCCTTCACCACCATAAACTAAACAAAAAACCCATTCTAAGGCCGTAGATCAAAGACAGAGGAATTGCTTTCATTCATCTTCTGCTTGGTTGAGGAGAATACTGACCTAGATAAATAATGTCTGAAGAGTCCTTTTTTTTGGTCTGAGAGTTGTGTTGCAGAGACACAAAGGAAAACATACAAAGACTGGGAATGTGAGCAGGAAAAGCCTTTGGAGATGTGTGTCTGTATCAGTCTAGCCTCATAATATCCAATGCTCTGGGACCTTACAGAGGAAAGAGTATAATATAAATGCAATGAGTCTGTGCAGAGACAGGCCTAGTCGGATGTATTACTGTAGCTGAATTGTATTTACACCCATGTTGCTTTGGGAGTCAGGAGAAGTAGAAGCATTGTTTGGTGCTGAACAGCATCAATATCCTGTATATATGAAACAGTAAACTATACTGTACACTTTGTGGAATCCAGCAGAGTAGAGAAATGGCTGCATTGACGGTATATTGATGTTGGATTTTATTTTGTCAAACTGCCAGCATCATTTTGCCACCAGTTTGGTTGACACTTTGAAAGTTTTTTTTCCCAACTGGGAGATTTGTTAGCCATCTTCTGGCTAACAAACAAACAAGTTCCCGAAATATCTCCTACTTGTGATTACACCTTGGAGACTGACAGTTGCAGTTCTTCCACTCAGCTGCTTGTATTAATACTCTGTACAATATGATGTGTATAACAATAGCAATCAAACCCCATGGGTGGTGTAATATAGCCATTTACTATACCAAACTCATGGAAACAATGTGATTTCTCATTAACAATGTTGAAATATTTCAAATTGACGGCCAAAACCATTTCCTTGAGTATTGTTAAATAATAAGAGACAGGCCTAGTCTGTGATTATGGCGTCTTCTAAAATATTGGAAGGCATACGTTTCTCTTGTGTTCACCTTATACCTGGAAACTGTGGATCGGTTCTCACCTGTTGTGGGGCAGGTCTGTCCAGTGTGATTCTGGCGGGAGAGAGAAGGGTGCTGCTGGGAATGAGCCGGGTGCTGTTGGTGCTGGCCATGCTGACCGCGCGCCTGGTGCTGACTGTGGGTTGAGTGAGGGGAGAGGTGCTGCTGAGGGTGATGAGGGTGGTGCGACACCTGGCCGTGGTTGTGTTGATGGTGGTGGCTGCCGCCATTTCCCGCACCAGGAGAGTGCTGGTAGGAGCAGGCGGTCCGGGCCTGCTGGCTGGAATCGCCAGGCATACCCATCAAACCTCCCGGGAAAAAACAACAAAAAAACTAAATATTACAGGTGAGGACAATAAACAAGAAAACAACAAAAATGTAAATGTCGCTCTTTTTAATTGACAGTGTCACCAGCCACAGAGAAAGAGACAGCGAAGAAGGTAGAGTGATCTCTAGTCCAGTATTTGAAGTCCTTTTTTACCACAGTACTGACAAATACATAAACACATAGTAGTAGTTCTGGAAACCCATTCGCTACCTCACGAAGGGAAAGTGTGGAACCATCCAAGCTGTGTACAGTAGGATCCTGTTGACCTCAACTGAGGAGATAATAGGGCGGTGGAAGGAGCACTTTGAGGATCTCCTAAATCCAGCTAACACGCCCTTTATGATAGAGGCAGGTCCTATGGTACTGGACGCCTCCCTAGGGAGGTGTTCCAGGAATATCCAGCTGGGAGGAGGCTTCGGGGAAGACCTAGGACTAGGTGGACGGATTATATCTCCAACCTGGCCTGGGAACGCCTCGGGATCCCCCAGTTGGAGCTGGTTAATGTGGCTCGGGAAAGGGAAGTTTGGGGTCCCCTGCTGGAGCTGTTCCCCCTATGACCCGATACCAGATAAGCGGACGAAGATGGAATTCTTCTTTTCAGAGACTAACTAGTTTAAGATTAAGGGCACACAGTACACCTTGTACAATGTAATGGTTTCAGGTCAATCTCTTTCTGACACAAACACACACACACACACACACACACACACACACACACACACACACACACACAATTACAGTGTGTTGTGGATTTTAGATTTTCTGACAAACAGATGGCAGAAATTTCTTGTCAATGGCAGAATTTTTAAATGGTTCACCCCAAGAGTGTGTTTTGTCTCCTTTACTGTTATTCATGGACACTGACAACTGCATAAAGTAGAAACTATCTTGTTGAATGTTCAGCCAAAGCTGCATCATTGTCTTTTCTTGAGCTACAGAGTTGGATCATGGTTGCCCTTGTCCTGCGTCAACAAATAATGAAATTGATGAACACACAAAGTCTATCAGAGCACATGCTAGTGAGAGAATTTTCACTCCTGCCATCAGGGAGTTGTTAGGGTTGCAAAAGAATTCCAGAATATTCCAATTCTTTTATTCCCACTGCCATGTGCCAGCTGAATGCATTCTGACAAACGCTTTGCAGCCATTGTTTTATCTGTTTATTTATTTACGATTTACTGGAAGCCTAATTATAACTGTCTTGGTTGTAATGTATGGGTGTTAGGGACAAATAAAGTTTTTTTGGATTGCATTGAAACATGCCCCCTGCCGTTTAAGTCTCTATGATTTCAATGTGACAAAGGGAAAGTAGACGTATATATGATAAAAGCTGGATTGTAAAACAAAGATTTTGCTGTAATTTCAAGATCTATTTTATTAATTAATGTTTAATTAATAAATATTATTGTTATTATTTTTTTTTTCTATTGCTTGACTTGTTATGTATGAGGATACCACCCGAGTAACTTACAGAGGGATGTGTGTGGGCTTAGACTCAACTGTGGTTTTTCAAAGGAGAAGACGAGCTCTGCTGTCTGACTGACTCACAGTGACTCAAATTCTCAAATACAATGACTGCTGACAGTGTTTCCTGTAAAGCCTCACACTTAAGAGACCTTTTAAAGAATCCGCTTAATCTTCACTTCCTTTCTAGGCGTTTGTATGATAAAAGATAAGACAATGTGAATACTAGTTGAGGGGGCTGGGGGGGCAACTAATATTCACATTGTCTTATCTTTTCTGCGAGAGTACCCCTGACCAAAAATTGAAGGGGACCTTGTCAGAGGGTGAATACAAGCAGCAGTCGCAGAACTTAACAGAGCGCATCAATCTCCTCGGTTACAGAACGTACGTGGATGTGTGCGAAGAGAAGCCAGCAGGAGAGGGAAGGTGATAGGAGGGTGGTGGAGGATGGTGGGGGGTCGAAGTGGAAGGGGGCCTGGTGACCTGAAAGCTTCAGGAAGCAATTAGCAAGATGCTTTACAAACTTTAGAACCAATCTAATTAGCTGCTATCAGAGCTGCAGAACCCTTTGCTGTGCTCGGCTGCAGATGTGGTTGTGAGTTTTTTTTCTCTACCTCTGTTGAATTCTTCCTCTTAATTGCCTTTACTCATTTGACTGAGCTAGCGGTAAAATGCAGATATGCGGAACAACGGATTGTTTGTTTATTAGAATACAATAGAGTAGGAGTAGTGTGTGGTGGAGGTTAATACTGCAATGCTTTTATTGCTATGAGAGCAATGTTCACATCTTTCCATTTCATTAGGAGCTTAAGCTTGACAGTTAATTATGTGCATGAAGCCTGACATAAAGGTTTACAAGTTTTTTTTTTTTCTGTAAACGTGTCAATTAAGATGTTGGACAGGCACACATGAACAAATGCACAATATTCCACATACAAAATGAGGGTCGACACCCACCTTGCTGTGAGAAGGACTGCTCGAATACGCATTTGTAAAGACTGCGGAAAGAAGCGCTTAGGTCCTCAAAGTTTGAGAAACAGAGCTGCTTGTCCCACGACTCCGGGACAGGCAAACCGTACTGGGGCTGTGGCGGGGGAGGCGGCGGCGGCTGGGCGGGCTGCTGGAGGCTCAGGGACTGGGACGAAGGCTCTGAGTGGCTACTTCCCTTCAGGACAGACAGAGAGAAGAGACAACAAATGAAAAGACTGAGAGGTACAAAATGACACACGGGAAAAAAAAAGTGTAAAGGCTGCAACAACATTCATGTCAATGAGACCAATAAGGCCACAGGGCTGGTACAGTTGGAGTACAGGGGAAAAAACAGGGTCGTCAAGAGATAAAGTTAAAGGGGAACTACAGTGGGGCTCGAAAGTTTGGGCACCCCAGGTAAAACCTCAAAACAAGAATTGAAAGACTCTTGGTTGTCCACAAGAAACGTTTCCAAGCTGTGATACTTGCCAAAGGGGGCAGTACAAGGTATTAACTCTGCAGGGTGCCTAAACTTTTGCAGACACCATTTTTTTGTTTTCTGTTATTTTGAAAGTGTAAATGATGGAAATAAAATCTAACTTTTTGTGACATATTATACGAATGTCTAATCTGTCATTTGATGCCTTTTGGAAATTGTTCCATCTTTTCTTGGCTGCTTTATGCACATTACCACAATTTTTTACTTGGGGTGCCCAAACATTCGAGCCCCAATGTATGCAGTTTTTTTAGCTAACCGTAATTTACCTTAACTTAACAGGTTCGGAGTCATGGGATTGGTTATAGAACTTTTTTCGAGTTGAATGGTGGTTGTCTCGCTCCCCCTTAGCATCTGTGAGTGAAAAAACCACCCTTGCAACTTTGGGCTGGCGAGTCGCTGGCCACACCATCATGAAGGGTCATGTGATATCAGGTCTCACAATGTAACCAGTTGCTTCATGGCACTGCACACATACGCCCATTCATGAAACGGCTAACATGGTAGCGATGGAGTTTTTGACACTATCGTCATGGCTGAGCCAGCAAAAAAGAAGGAGAAAGCTAGGAAAGCATTGTTGGAGGAACAGAGAAAGAGGAAGCGGCAGACTGACAGAGTGAGGAGTTAGACACATTGGAAGCTGCCAAATAATGTATCTATTCCGAAGCTGTAGGGGAAGCTCTATAGAGAAACCTGGCTCAGGTTTTAAATAAACAAAATGCAACATTATCCATTACAGTATTTTTCCAATTGCTAACACACTAAAATGACATGCATAG
>NC_045739.1:14038053-14040103 GCF_008692095.1 Etheostoma spectabile | reverse complement strand
TAAACTGACACACAGAGAGCAAAACCTCTTCACAAGTCTCCAAAAGTCCAAACACATTTTCTGCTTTACACACATTTTGCAATTTAAAATGGCACTTTTTAAAGGCACTGAACAGATTCTCTGCATATGACACAACAATCTGACAAAGTCGCATGTTTGCCATTTCAAAACAACAAGCATTTTTCTTCTTCTTTCTTTTTTTACTGTTTTTTGTGAGCATATTTTTGTTTAGTCCAGTGTAAATATATCTGCTGTGAATATGTTGCACTGACTTGTTTGGTAAAAAAAAAAAAAAAATAGATTCAACGGCATGTGTGTGTATCTGCAAATATTTCTGTGCATGTGAACAATCTGAAGAATTTTCTACAATTTGAACTATTTTAGTATTATGGCAAAGCATACTAAAGATGAGTGTGATTTTCATTATGCCCAACAGTGTGTACTTGGTTAGACAGAAATCTGGTAATATGAATGAAGTGTGTGCCATTTGGTGCAAAACTTTGATGATGCTATATGTAGTTTGGTTGCAGTGCTTTATTTCGCAGGATATTTGAGGTATTTTGCAGTTTGGGTGTATGGTTTTGTGAAAAGTATCTTAATAAAACTAGCCTAGTTTGCAAAATTGTGCGTTAGCAATTGGAAAAAACTGTAAACTACCATACTGACAAATAAAATATTGCTGCCTGCACATTCCTGGTAACTGTGTAACAGTAAAAATAATGCGCATTTAGTTTAGTGATGCTTTAAAACAAGTCACCACTATCATAGTGCACTTCTGGGATTGCTCTGGTGCTGCAGTAAATTCCGCCGGATGCATGTATTTTTTGCCAATGTCAGTTTACTTCTGCTTTCTTTGTGTTGGAATTTCATATTCCGGTGGATTTATGAGGACTATGGTTGACTCTTCTTAAGATCTCTGCAGGGTAAATTGAGACAGCGAGCAAGATCTGTCCAATCTGAGTTTTCTCTCACATGACAAAAAACAACATTTGAACGTACACGTTCGTAGACGTTCCATCAAAACAAATTCCATCCTAAGGCTATTTTGCAGCGGCTCCGTGCGGAGCGTAGTGCCCCCCAAGATCATTGTGATTGGTTTAAAGAAAATGCCAGTTTTTCTCCCAACCCAGAATGCGGTGTGGACTAGCCAGACACTCCTCCGCAGCACCGTGGAGGAAGGTCTGGCAAAGCGAGACTACCACAACCTGACCTCACAACAGCCCCCTGGCAAAGATATACAACATTTAATGAACATATACTTTATTTGAAATACATGGGAAACACCTACATGAAATCCAGGAAGAGTGTGTGCAGGTGGAAAGAGTTAAATTGCAGAAGACAGGTAGCGTTGCAGATTTTTTGAGTGACAAATATATATGGACTGCCTCACGTTAAAGATAAAACAAGGACATGTGGAATCGGATGGCATACAAATGGTATACAAAATTAATGTAGTTATAGACTACAATAACTACACCAAGGCTCAATTATATGTATTACAATGAATTAATTTAAATAGTGTCATTTTAATTATTTCAAAATCGCAATTACAAAATGTTGTCTCACAGTATCATAAACCACTGTGCTGTTCCATTTATCCATTCTGGTAAATAATATTTGTCTTTTATTCCGGGTTTTATCATAAGACTGAGATGATAGACTTGGTTCTCTTTGGATGCTGAGAGCACTCTTTAATCCTCCCTCTACAAATTTAAACAGATTTATTGATGGGCATGGTTCTCGCAAAAAAAACTAATTCTCAAGGACTGGAAATCATTATACCCACCTTGTTTCAGAAACTGGCTACATGAACTTGTTTACAGTAGGTGATCCACCTGGAGAAACTGTGGACTAAGTATTCAACACATCAACCTAAATGGTAAAAAAAACAATCTTTTTGCAATATCCGGACCCAATTTGATTCTACTTGTATTTATAAATTATGTTTTTTTATGGGTTTTAGTCTCCTTGACTTGTAGTAAAGATGAACTGGTTATACTTGTACCTCTCCCCTGTGTGTGTGTGTGTGTGTGTGTGTGTGTGTGTGTGT
>NC_045739.1:14036221-14038043 GCF_008692095.1 Etheostoma spectabile | reverse complement strand
GTGTGTGTGTGTGTGTGTGTGTGTGTGTGTGTGTGTGTGTCATTTGGGTTTTGGGTGTTCATTTTTATATTTTGTTCATATCATCAAATGTCAATAAAAAGAATCAAAGCCACTGTGCTGTGTTTTGGTATCTGAATCTAGCCACCGTCGGCCACTAATGCAAGCATTGGAGCGGGCTGCTACCTCACAGGGAAACAGTGTAGCTATTTACTAGCTGAAATCTAAATTGAGAAACCTGAATTTCAATTGGGAGAGCTACATTGTAAAATAGATGAAAAGTAACATTCAATAATGATCACATTTCCTTTCAAAAAAATGTAATTTATTTTCTAATCGTGCCATTCAATTTCATCAATTATTTCTACAAATCTTTTTTTATTATTATTTACCGTAATGATCATACCAAATTCAATTTCACGCAATTAAAGGAATTCTTTGCCGGCACTTTATCTCTTTTCATACGAACACACAAAAACAAAATCCACTGAATGAATTTTGTACTTCATATTGTGAATGCAGCCTGTCTTCCTCTACCCTCAATCATCTCATCCCAGCTGTCATCTTCCTCACCATGCACACAGCAAACACAAGCAACTTGCTGTGATCAGTGTGCCTCTGCAAAAATAAGCCAATTTAGTATGACACGTCCCCCCACACATCTACCTCCACCCAGTAATGGCTGCTTCTCCATCAACTTCCTTGGTGTCTTTGAGATCTCTGCCGGTGGTGCCACCAGTAATCACCGTCAGTTAAGGGGGTATCACCTGGGCCAGGTAATGAGGCAGAACTAACCCTGATCCCCCTGGACCAGACCGCAGATGAGGGCTGAAGCGATGGAAAAGGAGGAGGAAGACGAGGGATGGAGGAGGAAAACAAAAGATGGCCTCTAGAAATGAGAGGTTAACGAGATGAGATTGCATTGACCTTTGCTAATGCAGGCGGGAGGTGAGAGGCGGATAGTAATTGATGGTAAAAAGGTGAGCAGCTGTTACAAGGGAAAAATAATGAAGAGTTGGGATTTTGCAGCGCTCCTGTAATTTTGGACCAAATGTTTGTGGGCCATGACTGGCCTTTAAAATTCTATTATATTTGGTTTAAAAGGAAAGGGACAAACACTTTGACAAACATGTCAAATGCGCTACAAGTCTATCAAAAGTTGTAATAATGAGATTAGACTGATTGGAACTTGGAATCACGCTGTTGCAGCAGCATCAAGTAATGTGGAATAAAATAGATTAAATAAAAGGTTAAACAAATGAAAATAGCACCATTTCAAGCACATATCTGCTCCTAAAGGTTTTTGACCTGGAAGCATAAATATATTCATACTCAGGTGAAATTGTAAATGACTGAGGGTGACAGAAGAGGAAAGATAAAAGAGTGTCCAAAAGGGAAAGGTTCATCCTCTTGAGAGCACAAATGTGCTAGGTGAATGTAAATATAACTACCCTTTACATTTTAATGTTTCTTGCAACCTTATGGAGGAACTACAGGAAAGGCCATGGGGACACCAAAAACATTAAATATGGCTTTTATCTTATTTAGTATAGGAAAATCGTAAATCTGCTATTTGCACAGGCCCTCGAGTAGCCCATATGTTAATTGTATACTTGTTTTTTAATTGTTTTTTAACCCTGTGCTTGTCGTTGTGTCTGTAACTCTTGCAGCTAAGTTGCTCAGTGTCCAATGCAAATTTCTCCTTAGGGAGACCAATAAAAGTACTTTGACTTTGATTAGTATTTATCCTCTGGGGACCATAAATATCCCAAACTAATTTTATGGAAAAAGCAAAAATACCTTCTTGAGATACTCTGTCATGGAC
>NC_045739.1:14025359-14036211 GCF_008692095.1 Etheostoma spectabile | reverse complement strand
ATCAAAAGGGCCTTTTACATGTTGATAATAATCAGGGGGTCACCAAAAATCATTATGATGCATCCACTGTGGACCACAGATATATATTTCCAATTTAATAGGGATTCTGGCTTTACCCCTGATATCCACCAACTGCCGAACGGCTGGGGATTTGCTCCGAACGGCAGCGGAATCAATAGTTTTCCATTAAAGACAAGACTTGTGTGTATTTTCACTGACTGCGGAACGGTTGCGTTCCGACTCTGTCCCAGCTCCGGCAATCCGCAGCCCTCCAGAGCAGATACGCAGAGCTTCTATTTTTGTCGGATGCTGAAGAGCTCCGCAGCAATCAGCACAGGGCAGATATTGCGGGACAGGAAGTTGAGCACAGAAACAAAATAAAACATCCGGTTAATTTTCAAAGTAAAATACACCATTCTCACGGCGGATCATATCTCCCTGCACTACACCTTAAGATGTCATAATGGACGGAGACAGGCCTGAAGTCAACAGCTCAGAGGTTTAGTGGTTCTGTTAAAAGAAACTACATCCTGTTATATCGCACATTCATACGTGAATTCGCGAGATGTCGTGGGTCCTCGTGACTTCAGCTGTCACCCCTTCCGCAACAAATCTGGACCAGGTGGGTACTAAAGGAAAGCGGAGTACGGAGCCGACACGCAGTAGAGCCGATCCGCAGTTAGTGGACATCAGGGGTTAGTTGTTGAGCGATCTTGCTCTGGACCAAAGTACTCGACCGACTGAGGTCTTCAGTCAACTTTTGTTTTCAGCCAGATAGGTGGGAAAAAGCGTTCATACAGCTTTAAGAAATGGCAGGATGTTTTACACTTGCATTAAATTTAAAAGATGACAAATAATATCAGTTTAATAAAAGTTTTTTCACAAAGGAATATCTACACTAACTATTTTGATATGAATGTGAATGTATTCACATGTGTACTATGTTTACATTTATTGCACATATGTTTATACTCATTCTTTCATTATTCATTCATAGTGAGCAGTGAAATGCCTCCAAAGTGTAATTTAAGCATTTTAGGCAAATAAATCCAGAAATAGGGATTACCGAATGTAAAATATTGATTTCTTTGATAGTCTATATGCCAGAAGTGTCCAGCTGCCAATTTAAATAAAACATGTTTCCATCATAACCTGTGACATCTCAAATGTAGAAGTCTGAGTCCTGGATTCATGCTCTGGCCATATTTTCGGCATCTGATCGGCTGGTGATAAACGGTTTGTTGTTCCATAAAATATTTTGTTCTGAATCTAAATTGCGCAGCATGGGAGAGTTTAGTTGCTGACATAAAGGTTGGCTAATCTAGTCCCTCCTTTATAAAAAGGTAACTTATTATAATCTCTTACACACACACTGGTTGAGACTGATCAATTCAAATAACTAAAGGACCTTCTTTTATAAATATGAGGACTCATTTAAACAGCCAGTGTAAAATCTGGCCAAATATGTCTCAGTGTATCTGTTGCCCTGCCAAGTCTGGGGTGTACTTTACACTGGCCAAGACTGTAGGCACCATAACAGTAGACAACATGGATCAGGCTTGATTTAAATAAACCTTGTTGTGTGCATGCGCGCATATGTGTGTGCGTGTGCAGTAAATGGCACAGAGAAAGGACAAGCTAAGAGTTTAATTGCTGGCTGACATAATTAATCTGCTTTTAATTGTATACAATTTTCCACCATTGTCTCAAAAGTGTTAATACTGGAGTCGTCAGGCATCATTTATATGCATCAGAGACAATAAAAGGTGAGCTGTAAACATGAAGGGGTGACTCTGATGATTCCTGATGTTTTAGTTGTGCCCGATAGAGGCAATTCTATGAAAGCATTGCAGCATTTCCCACAGGTTTAGAATTTATTTGTACTGGTCAACCCTGACGGGTGTGAGAGGCTGCAGACAGTATTGATAGTCGGCTGCAAAGCAAAAATTCAATTCACAAGCTAGAAAATCAGCACATATGTATGCAACATTCAAAAATTTGAAAAAGAAAATCAAAACATTTGTTGTCAAAGATTTGTTTAGGGAGTCCAAATAAATTCTCTTTATTAGAAACAGCCCATTTGAACGTTCGACTCTGCATGTCAAAGCAAAGCAACAGCAACAAAATGGGCTATTTAGCTGAAATGTTAAATTTGTGTGCACAGTAAGACAGCACAACTTAAATTTATGATTTTTGCAGCTTAAAAAGACGTAAGAATGTGTCTGTTTGTGCCATCTGCTTAACTGTACTTATATTGTACAGAATAATGTCATCTAAACACACTGAATGTGCTCTGCCAATTGAAAATATATTTGTTTGCTAAGTATAAACATGAAAAAGAAAATGAGTTTTAACAGTGTAAAGCGTACATTTCGTTTGGTGGCTACCACCTCCTCAGTCTGCTAAGGGCGCAGCAGACACCTTCTGTATTGGCTGACCCAGAGTTTCTGGACCGGGGACTGAATCATCCAGATTATGTGAGAATCAAGTGAATTCAGAGGCATATAATACAAATCTTCTTAGTTTGGTTTAAAATGTGCCAGTTGGAGATAAAAAAAAAACAGCAAAAGAATATTGGGAGTCTCCCTAAACAATTGTTTATAGCAGCGTCAGGTCAGCTGTTGTCATTGTCCTTGTGCAGCAGACAGACCTACGAAAAGAGAAATTATCCTGCAGCAATCATTAGACTGTCACCACAAATAACGAAAAGGCCTTACTGGTGTGTAGCTGTGTACGTTGCTGCCGCTGCTGACAGCGGTGTTCAGGTTGTTAAGGTTGACGGATGTCAAACTCTGCTCTGAAAGACTGTTGCTCAGGCTGCCCAGACTCCCAGGACTCTCACTGCCTTCTGCCTCGGGGTTGTACAGTGCTACCTGCGCACACGCACACACACACACACACACACACACACACACACACACACACACACACACACACACACACACACACACACACAGGATCCATGTTAATTTGACAATAAAGGCACTGGGCCTAGTCTATATCAACGTGTTCCACTTCCGAGATTGTTCAGGTGTCGCCGGAAATTCCAGATTTCCGGTACCTTCAGCTTTTTCTTTCCATTCATGATGACTACGGTTAACTCCTCCTCAGTTCTCTGCATGGTAAATCGAGACAGCTAGCTAGACTATCTGTCCAATCTGAGTTTTCTTTTCCACGACGATTGTGATTGATTTAAAGAAATGCCAATAAACCAGAGCACGTTTTTCTCCCATCCTGGATTGCCGTGTGGACCAGCCAGACCCTCCTCGGCAGCACTGCGAAGGAAGGTCTGGCAAAGCGAGACTACCATGGGCCAAATGTGAGGCAACACACCATATGTAATCATTTTGTTGTTACTTGTTGCCCACTTAGTTACTCTCCCTCCCAGTCCTTTGCTGACTAATATCCTAGAGTGAACACTGTCCAACTTTAACCTTAAGAAGTTACCCATGCACCATTAACTTATGAGACAACTCATGAGGAAATATTGAAATTAAAGTCCTGGTATATGCAAATTGGTCCTGCTGCGGCATAACAGCACAAGACCTAAACTAATGATGATTTTTTTCCCCCGTTAAACAATGATTAATGTAATTTAGATTAAATGCCGTGACCCAGAAACCACCGGGTAACTTCGGAAATTACAAAAGTTGTGCTTCAGAGGAAGTGCACTGTATATTGTTTTGTAGTGACAGATCACAAACCTTTTTTTTTTTTAAATGCCTCAGGATTATGTTGAATCATGTTTCTCTTGTTTTGTTCAGTAGAACGTTTTTTCTGTTTTGGTGTATTCGGTGACATGTGAGTGAACCTGTAATTCTCCGTGCTGCGTTGCTATAGTAACAAGGAAATCATCACGTGGTTTACAAGAACTTTGGAAGTTAACATCTATGCATTCAAAAAAAAAAAAAACTGATAATGACCAAACACCTCATGATGTATCTGGACTTAACTTTTTGTTTTGTTAGACTTACCAAAGCTTCAATTTAGGAATTCAAGTAAAAACATTGCAAATATCTGAATGTAATGATGACTATAAACATCTCTCTCAAGAGAAATATTTTCTGTTATCCCAAGCTCAGATTATAGGAATGTCTTTTTCAGAAGCACATGCACTCTCCAATGCAAACAGAATATTAGTGAGCAAATGTGTTATTGAAGAGGCTCTGTAGCACTGCTGTGCCTGCAGGACGCCACCTGCCTGGATGTGGGTGGATATCATTGGCATCAACATCATTACCATCGAGGTCTTCCTCTCCCTGCTCTGACTCATTGTTTTAAAAATGTATAGTAATGTTTAAGACGAGTCAAATCTTCCCTTAATGAAACAGAAATAATGCAAACTACCATGCATAACGTACATTAACATTTCTTTGTTGCTCGTTGCCTGCGTGACACACCAAACTGTCCTGGGAAACAGTAAAATGCTTGACTTCCTTGGCTGTTAATGATGCTCACCTCATGCTTTCTAAAGATTATTTTTTGGGCATTTTAGGTCTTTAATTGACAGGACAGCTGAAGACAGGAAAGGCGAGAAAGAGGGGGAATGACATGCAGCAAAAAGCCACAGGTTGGAGTTTAACCAGGGCCCCCTGCATCGAGAAGTAAACCTCCATCTATGGGCGCCCGCTCTACCAACTGAGCTATCTGGGAACCCCACCTCATGCTTTCTGTTGTCACAGTCTTTTTAAGACTCTTTATGTCTGTGGATATAATAAAACTGTCAAAAGTGTTTAATATTGACAAATTATGGGGAGTCACGATGTGTGAAAAGAGCAAAATGGAAAACTGGAATAAGCTCCCAAGCTCCCATCACTTCCAGACCAAACAATCAAGAGTTAGGTGAGCTGCTGCTGTGAGACAAATTTTCTCTTTGGTTGTGGTCAGAGGAAGAGGTCACGTACCACACATCATCATTCTGTGCGTGTGCGTGTGTGTATGTATGTATATGTGTGTGTGTGTGTGTGTGTGTGTGTGTGTGTGTTGGCTGATCAGACAGGAGTCAGAGGTCCCAGTTGTCGCTTGATCTCTGACCCTCATACAGACAGTCACACCAGTACAGCTTTTTAGGCAGTGTGTTGTGTGTTGTGTGTGTGTGTGTGTGTGTGTGTGTGTGTGTGTGTGTGTGTGTGTGTCATTGCATAAGGTTCTGTGTGAAAGTGAGGACCTGGGAAACAGCCACTGATGATGAAAGAGAAAAAGAGAGACTCCTTCTGCTACAGATTTCAGTCAAGTACATCTTATTCCCAGTAAGTAATAATTATAGCCTCAAAAAACTGACACATTCTTCTCAGCTGCAAGTACAAATGGCTGTCTTCTTGACTAAGTCAAAAAACATTATTACATATCATTAAGAAATGAATACTCATTAGATGGCCACTAAGTAGCAGTTTATTTCTATTCCAATTGCCTTTAAACCCCAATGACAAAGCATCACATATTCACATCTGAAGGGCTGGAAGCAGGAAATGATTGCCATTATTGCTAGAAGCATTACTGCCTATTAATCTTTTGGTCAATTAACTCATCAATAATCAACTTCATCATTGCAGCTCTGAGGTCAACAGTAAACGGCTACTTCTTTGGTAATACTTTTAGGTTGGATGTTTTCAGCATGGCATGTTTTAAATCAATCAGCATACCAACACAGTAACAGTTGTTAAGCATGTACAAGTAAAGGGTTCTGCTCGTGAGCAGGCTAACACTTAACAGCAATCTGTGTTTTTTCCTAACTCAGCAGTTCAAATGCAAGCAGGTCACATGTTACGTCTCTTCTCCAACTACAACTGAATGGAGTATTAGTTAAGAGGAAACAACATGCATTGCTTTCTGATATATGCGTCTGGTGGAATAAATCTTTTATACCCGCTCTGTTGCTGTATTTATTTGTTTTTCCTAATGGCTTAAACCAAACTTTCATAACTGAGTAGGTGGTGTCGTACCTTGTTGGTTACAGCATTGATGGCCAGAGTGGGGGATGCCCCTCCTGACATAATGCAATCCATTCTCAGAGACTCTGACTCCAGGCTGTAAGGAGTTGATGCCTGAAAGTAGAGAACAGAGGACTGAAAACGAGGATGGAGACATAAAATGAATCCATGCTTCCAGTTATTCACCAGCAATAGGCTTTTTCTCAGAACACTTATTGACATGTCAAAGTAGAAAAGCACAGGTGTGAAGAACCACAAAAAAAGTTCTCTTTAAGTTTAAGTTAAGTTAAGCAATGTATAGTAGAGTATGTAGTATTTCTTTTAAGTTAGTTTTCTTTACACTGATATGGAAATATTTTTTCTGGCATATTAATTAATGTGCAGAAGTATTTCAAATAGGCTCTCCACTGATTGAAAATATGCACAGTTGAGTAACAGTAAAAAATGGTTATGAGACATTTCTGAGTTCATGATCCTGTACTGAGCCTCCAGAAAAACTGCTATGCCCCAGGCCACAACTACAGGAACTAGTTGAGGCGCACTTCCTTTAAATTGCCGGACACTTAACAGCCTGAAAAGTGGACACATTACTTGGACTTGATAAGATAAATATACCCATCCTCATGCATTATTTAAGTATCTAAATTGTATTCAGCCGCAGTTCATTTTCCCCTGTCCTCACAAAGAGTTAAAGTAGGGTTAACTGGCTCTGGGCATATGAGGAGTTATTCAAAGATCTATGAGGGGCTAAATTGACGCCACCAAAGTGGAAAAAAATTAAATAAAAATGAGGACAATATTTTTTTTTCCTTGTCTGACTCCTTTCAGGGTTCAAGAGAGCTTGCCCGCCTTCCCAAACTGCTTATGGTAAGAGGATTGGTTGGTAACAATGCAATATTTAATTTATGATAAACTCCAAGTGAGTCGGGTTGTCCGTTCCCTGGTGGAGGCACTTAAAAAAGAAGACAACGGAGAGGTGAAGAGAAGAGTGAGGAAGGCTTGTGGAGGAAGAAGAGCGAAAAGGAAGAATAGGTAGAGAGACAATCGAGTGGTGACGGACAGATAGGCAGGCAGACAGAGAGGCATACAGTGAATGAAAGAGAGTGACGCTGAGGGCTCCGGAGACGCAGCTACTAAACTAAGTGTACACTGCCTGTCTACACATTTATACAATGCATTTATGCAGCTGACGTTTAGCCTTGCTGTCAACTTCAAATCTTTTTCATTTGCACAGCTGCTGTCATCAGGAGACTTCAAAGACTTTGACTGCCTAGGTGCAACAAAACCCCTATGAAAACAATGCAACATATTCAGCCCACCTTTCTTTTCAAACGGCAACACTGCTATAAATCTTAACACTGAAAACCTTGCTATATTTCCTTAGCCCATGTGACAGCCCACAGTGTCTGCCAGCAGTGCAAGTGAGGCGTACAAAAAGGGGTCGAAGGGCCCATCCATGTAAGACGAGATGACAAGGCTCTGAATTAATTAATGTTTGTAATATTTAAAAAAAAAATGGTGAAGAAAATATGTCTAACGGCAGCCTCGGGGCCTTCTGTGGTAATTAACTGGAACACAAGCCTAGAATACTCTCCCTTCTCTCCATCTTACTCCTTTTACTGTTTTCCCTCCCTCCCCTTGCAGCTTGAACTCTCTCACTGCTCTTTCTACCTTGATGTCTTTTTTCTGCGTCCTTACTTCCACACTTCTTTCTATTGTTCCCCCTTTTTTTTTACCCCCCACCCATTTTCTTTGTCTATTACCTCAATTCTTTTTCCAATGAGCAACTGCGATTGTGCACTTTGCGGCTCCATGCCTGTCTGAGTTCCCCGGAGAGGAGAAGGCTCAAGCAGCAACACAGGCAGAGAGGGGGAGAGACAGAGGAAAGATTGGCAGACAAACAGACGCATGGAAAGATAATGATCAAGATACACAAACAGTGACGGAGACAGAAAAGAAGGGAGATGACCAGCTGTGCTGCACCATGATGAAAGACTCTGCAGGTTTTAAATGTAACAATAGACATAGTCAGGTGTTCATCCAGAAAAACCTCCGTAGGTCAGCAGCTGGGTACAAAGATCTACAGTATACAATAACAAACATAATGGTAACTGCATACTGGAATTAAAACTCCCATTTAAAATATATGCTCAATTGGTAGATTAACCTTGGCTGAAGGATAGGTGGTCATGCTACCTGAAGCTTAGCGTTACTAGATGAATAAGGATATCAATACTTATCATAACATAACATAATTACTATACTTAATTATTATCTCTGTGGTACTTTCTGTGGGGCGTGTGGTCATGACAACACTGCAGGTGTAATAATATAATGCCTAGTCTATATCTACAACGTTCCATTTCCAAGATTGCTCCATTTCCATAAATTCCGCCAGATTTCATTCATTTAGGCCGGATATCCTTGGGCTTTCTTTCTGTTGACATTTTAAACTCCGGTCGATTTATGAGGACTATGCTCCCCAGATCTCTGCATGGTAAATCGAGACAGCTAGCTTGTCCAATCTGAGATTTCTGTTGCAAGACTAAAACAACATTTGAACATACACATGTTCCACCAAAACAAACACGTCAGGGTTGTCCTCTCCTTAGAGCTTCTGGCTAAAACCATTCGCCAATCGATTTCGATGTCACCAGTGTGCATTTGTGGTGCACAGCATCACGTATCTCTATTTACAGATGACGTTATGGTCTTTTTGGAAGGCCCCTCTCAATCTCTTCCTCCCCTTCTGTCCCTGTGCGGGGACTGTCCCTGTAATGGTGGCTTGTCAGGCTTTGGAATTGGCTGGTCGTGGTCTGCATTGATAAAGTATTTCTGATTCTGATTCATTTGAATTATTCTGCTCACAGTTCGATCATCCCTGCTAACATCCCCATTGTTAAACAGTTTGGACATTTGGGTATTGAGGTTTTCACTTGCTGGCTGTTCCGTTGCTCTGAGCAGCGTTTTGGAGGGTGTGGAGGGGTGGATGGGTCTCCCCATGTCGATTCAGGCTTGTGTCTCTGTGGTTGGGATGGGTGTTTTATCCAGGATTGACTTTGTGAGGTCTGTGCTGCCTCTTTCCCCTCCTTCTGGTTATTGGCATTATTTGTATTTTTACTTAAGTATTGAGATTCAGTACTTCCTCTACCACTGGTGCTAATCAGCTGTAACACACTATTGTATCATACAGAGACCGACAGAGTAAAAACATAAAATAAACAGTTGTAAGCAGGCTGATGGTGATACAAGACCTGCAATACATCATGGAGCTCACTGCTTTTGTATTCAGATCCTCAGGTTGCTGATTGAAGCCGCATTCTGCTGGGTTGACGCAGGGTTACATATATTTATAGCCTCGGCCGCTGTCAATCAATTTTCCAAAACCAATTTTCATTCCTGCTTCTTTGTTCTCACATCTATTCTGTAGCTTGTTCCTGCTGTTTCTGTGGCATCTTGGAACTGTGAACCCAGGGGCCATGTGGTCAACATGTACAATCCCCAATTCATAAAGGGAAATTGGGTTTGTATATACATGACATTGTTTAATTGAGACTGTAAGCTCCGGTTCTCTTATGGCACATGATAGAAAGGTAATGACGTGCTGATGATGTGCTGGAGACGGGTATTTCTAACAGACACAAGCACATTTTTTAGTTTTTCTCCAGCAGGAGAGGTCCAGTAATAAGCAGTTCAATACCAATCAAATGGCACAAAGCATATCTGGTATCAATGATAACCCTGCCTATTCAACCCAGCACAGAAAAAAGAAGCACAATGTAATTGAGGTCCTTGCTATTTTTGTGGCTTTACAGACTATCAATTACACAATCCTATTCAAAGTCTGACCAAGTCTTTTTCTGGTATGATAGATGATTAGAATGATAGAGATTTTGCAAACAAGCACAACATGCAGCAAGAGAGATTTATTTGTACTAGAGTCAGGCACGTAGCTGACCATGTAGCTGTAGATTTAATGTTGCTCTAAATAAAATTGCACAGTGTCAATTTGTGAAGCATGGAGCCGGGAGTGGTTGATACATCACATCAACCATACTTTACACAGTCACCAGATCCTCTTAGCTTTTCACTCGGTATATCACTGATTTAGCACATAATCTTACACCCTTTTAAACCTATGTGCCTATGGTTAAGAAATGACCAAAAAGGGGTCATTACATCACACAGAGCTGCTAGTTTGGTTGGCCAGAGTAGCTTTTTCTCAATCTGTTTTTTTTGCTCATGTATCTCCTCACAATGCTACATCATTTGCCACTTTGAAAAGTGTTCAAGTTCAAGTGAGCTTGATAATTAAGAAATAATTAAGAAATTGGAAACTAACAAAACAGAGGTGATATTATTGTATACAAGTATTTTAAGTTTACTTTGTTGATGTATGTAGAGATGTCAGTTCAACAGTCCATATTCCGACGTTCAACTACCGAGACTGCTCCAGTGGTACAGGATATTCTGCCGGATGCATGTCCGTTTCCTTCAGCTTTCTTTGTGTTAGAGCTTAGCACCGCCCAAGATGATTGTTGTTGGTTTAAAGAAATGCCAATAAACCAGAGCATGGTTTTCACCTATCCAGGAATATTATGTTGACTAGCCAGACCCTCCTTTGCAGCGTTGTGTGAGGTGTGTACCACCACATTATAAGGTTTTTAAAACCACAAGCTCCCCATTCTGACTTGGTTTTAACATCCGTCCTGAGTGATCTGATCACAAGTGGACAGCTCTAGGCACTGTTTTTACCTCTCAGTAGAACGTGTCTCCAAATGCGTACTTACTAACAAGACTTGTGTTCGCATCTCACTTCACCGCTCCTTATGCAAATAAACACAAACATAATTTTTGTTTGCATATAGGCTGGATGTGTGTGTTTATAATGTCAGTTGTTACTTTCACATAAATCAAGTGAA
>NC_045739.1:14023570-14025349 GCF_008692095.1 Etheostoma spectabile | reverse complement strand
ATTAAAAAGCGCTGCCCACAGTCTGTGTGCAGACCATAGTCTGAAGACGAAGTTCCTTACAGTTGAGTATATGGTAGGGTTGGGTACCATTCACATTTTTATGGGTACCGATACCTAAAATTTGGTTCCGGTACTTTACCTCTGTAACAAAAAATAATATCAGTTGTAAAAAAAAATTCACCTATACTTAGAGCTGTCTACTTGTGATCCAATCACTCAAGACGTATGTTAATGCCAGGTGGAAAATGGTTGTCAAGTGTTTAAAGGAGGATTTTTTAAGGGATAGCAAAAGTACTTACCCTTTCTCCAGAGCGTGGTCTCTTCTTTGGTCTACTGGGTACTGTGTCTTCTTTAGGATTGGTGTCTATGGCCCAGTACGAACCCTGGAGAGTGACCCCAAAAACACAGAGTTAAGCCTTGTGTTCGATGGAAGCTGTTCTGTTTGTGATTTTGTACACTGATTTTTGCTTTTGATTGCTATGTTGGTTTAGGTACATTTTTTATATTCTTTTCTGGCACTTTAGTTGTACTGTTGGAGTATTACAGCACCTCATTTTTTAGACAAGTAGATAAACTAAATAACAGAAATAAGTAGATAAACTTGTGTTTTGAATGTAAAATTGAGATCTGAAAGGTAGCAAGTAATTACAACCAAAAATAAAGACTTCCTATTAAACATGGTGTTGAGTAAATGTAATTAGCTGTTTCCCACCCCTTATAGTCAATAGGGGTGATCCGAGTATCCGGCTGAAACGAGTATCCGGTACGGATAAAGCACTTTTGCCGAGTACAAGTATTATACGAGTAATATGAGTCAATATCCGTGCTTGGATTGAATAAAACTCCTCAACTGGCCGCGCAGCGTTCTGTGATAGTCACAGCGCCCCCCCCCCCGCCTACAAACACGCTCGGCTCTATCACACAAACACACAGAACACAGACAAATGCGCTCCCTCGGCGGCTCTCTCTCTCTCTCTCTCTCTCTCTCTCTCTCTTCGTCAGTCAATCGAGTCTGTTCCGTTAACGTTTAGGGTTTCTTCAGCTTCAGGTATGTTTTTAACTTCGGTTTTGTCCTTACATAGTAACCAGTAGATTTCTGGTGAACGTGGGTTTGTAGTCCTTACATAGTACCAGTAGATTTCTGGTGAACGTGGGTTTCAGCAATGCTTGCTGGTTTAAATGCAACTCCCGTTGCGTCTCTGCCATCGGAGATTTTTTTTTTTTCAACTGTCAGCTCCCCCCCCGCCCTCCGCCCCCTCTCCTCTCTCTCTCACTCTCTCTCTGTGTCTCTCTCTTACACCACACAACACACACACACCACACACAAACACACACACAACACACACACAACACACACCCACCACCACACCCACACACACACACTACATACCTGGTGTGGAAAAAAAAAAAAGAACCAAAAACAAAAAATCACACTGATCATAAAAAAATAAAAGTTAAAGAAAGTTGTACTGAGTATGAAAACTCTTGTTCTTACATTTTACTTCATAATTGCATGTGGTGTATTCATTGTTGCAAAACGTTCTGTATAGTTTGTTTTTACCATGACAACACCATTGATCTGAAGCTCGATGCTGTCATGTAAATAGTTTTCTAATCAGCAATAAATATAACAATTTCTGATCAACCCATATCATTTGCATGCTTAAAATAACATGCCGGTTAAAGCCCCCCCATTTCAAGACCACACGACCCACTTGCGGGTTGAATTTGACCACTTCCGGTTTAGGCCCCGCCCAGTCCGAGTACGGATCCGGATGC
>NC_045739.1:14023098-14023560 GCF_008692095.1 Etheostoma spectabile | reverse complement strand
AATTCATGTGGTAAACAGATACAGATACAGATAATGCTGTACTCGCTCATCGCTAATAGTCAACTTTATTAATTTCAATAAGGTAAACTATTTTAGTTGCCCATGCACAGTGACATTAACAAGAGACACAGGTCAGACGGGTAACGGTGGACAGCATACGAAAGACAACTAAATCAATCAAATCAATTACAGAGCTGACCTAACTTTAATCCACCTGTTAATCGTGTTCTTATCATTGGCAGTAATGCTGTTACCCCAACATACAACAGCAAAAAACAAGGCACTGGCAACATTTAGAAAAAAAAATGAAAGCTTCTTATTGACCTTGAAGGACTTTAATTTCTTCCCAGACTGTCTGACCAGTTCAATTTCATGTCAATATGAACTCCCAGATATTTGCATGAGTAAATCATTTCGACCCTTATAAGGTGCTCTAAGCGATGTTGGGTGACGTTACTTCTT
>NC_045739.1:14021873-14023088 GCF_008692095.1 Etheostoma spectabile | reverse complement strand
AAAGTATTTTCAAACAAAACAAGACTAGCTTGCCCCCCTCCTCCTCATCCCACCCCCTCCCCCTCCCTCCTGTGCTTCCGAGCACTAAACCCCCACCCCCACCCCACCCCCAAATCCTTCTTGTCGGTCATTGACTGGAACACTGGAACACTGTTTGTGTATGCTTCGTGGTGCAGGTGGACACAGTTTGTTTTCGTTGCCGTTTGTAGACCCTGGGCCGTGTTTTTTACAGTGTGTTCTGGGGACAGACAACTCGCGGATAGTGAGGAGATGTTTGCTGCATGTGACAGCATGCATTCAACAAATGTTGAAGCCTAAAACACATGTGACATTGCTTAGAGCACCTTTAAATTGTTAATGTAAATAAGGACTTGGCTATGCTGTCATTATTCAACGTTTGAATTTACTTTTTTACTCATTTGCACGTGTTTAGGGTGGTTCATTTGAACAGAAATATGATATTGTTCATTAAAGTGTTTATACTTTGGGCGCCCAGATAGCTCAATTGGTAGAGCGGGCGTCCATATATAGAGGTTTATTCCTCGACGCAGCGAGCCCAGGTTCAACTCCAACCTGTGGCCCTTGGCTGCATGTCATTCCCTGTCTCTCTTGCTCTCCCCTTTCATGCCTTCAGCTGTCTTGTCAAAAATAAAATAACAATAATGTCTGAAAATTAAGCTTTAAAAAAAAAGTGATATCCATCCCATCCTTAACAACATTTCCATTTGTTTCAAATGTATCTCCTCCTTTAATGGATACTATTAAGTTTATGTTTCCCCTTTGCTTCTTCCCATTTAACCTTTTTCAGTCCCTCTAATGAGGGCACCAAGTGTAATTGAACAGCATAAAGTGCAGAAGATGGATCTTCATCGCATCTGATAAAACCAATGTATCAGTTGTTTTTCCAGTTCTGTATCCAATCAGTTTTCTGTGGGTTTAGTTTCCCCGTGGGGCATGCTTCCTTTTCCCAGAAAATCCACTGCAACCTCTTTTGATACACAATGTTAAAAACACAGCAGACTCCAAAATAAAGGCAATCAATGAGAGAAAAGGACATCAGTTGCTCTTAGGTCCTTGATTTCCTCCCGGTCAGTTTTTTTCATTTTTCATTCGACCTCCCCAGGTAGGTCCAAAGCTGCAGACTTAATTCAGGAGGTCCATCTAGATCTAGGCCTACACACACACACACACACACACACACACACACACACACAC
>NC_045739.1:14019235-14021863 GCF_008692095.1 Etheostoma spectabile | reverse complement strand
CACACACACACACACAGACACACACACACACACACACACACTCACACTCACACTCACACGGCTCTTCTCTGAACATCTAGCCTTCCCGCCCTCCCCCTTCCTTGCCTCTTCTCCTCCCCGTCTCTCAGTCCCACATCAGTGAACAGTACACAGCCAATTAACGTTAGCACATGCATGATTTAGCTTCTCCCCTCTCTCTATGGCTTCAAACAGAGCTTGTACATCCAACTTCTCTACACACAGATGACCCCCCTACAGACCCCATGCTGAGGTATCGACCACTTCGATCCATGGTGTGAATTAAGGTGCTGGTCAGGTCGAAGTCAGGCTAATCAGGGGGGAGCTGCTCTCTTTGTGTCTTTGCAGTCTATATGCCTCTACTCAAGCCCAAGAATTTTGTTTGAATTATTTAAACCTTCTTCCCCCTAATTCATTTTTCAATGGCTCCAAAATCCCCGCAGCCTGAAGAAACTCCCTCCTGCACTGAGTTTTGAGTGCGCCATAAAAAGTTTTGACATGTCAGTTTTTGTAAAAGTGGTGGATTGCTTCTCAAATTAACCTTGTGAGCATTTATTAAAAACTGTGTTAGGGCAAGCTTCTCTGAACAACTGTAATTGTATACTTGCCCCGTCTGAGCAATTCCTTCGATTCAGCACAAACAAGGAGTTGACAATTTGTTGTTTTCAAGCTGGGACTGCTGAAGTGGCCTGGCCACTCTGCTTCCCAACCACAGTAGTAGCGGTGATGGAACATATCAAAGTTTCCTCTGATTGTGTGTGTGTATGCGTGTATGCGTGTGTACGTGTGGGTGTGTGTGTGTGTGTGAAAGAGATAGTGAAACGTGGCCTAATAACCATAACAGATGCATGAACAGCCTTGCATCTGAAGGAGTGTACCTACATATACTTATTATTCATTACTCTCTGTACCACATTATTACTTGGCAGAATCAATATCCGAAGAACCGCAGAAAACAGAGAAAGCGGTATTAGGCATTCAGATGGTTATGGAGCTACAAATTGCTTTTAAGTTCAGAGACACTGTGTGTGTGTGTGTGTGTGTGTGTGTGTGTGTGTGTGTGTGTGTGTGTTGGTGTGTGTGTGTGTGTGTGTGTGTGCGTGTTTGTGTGTGTCAAAGAATCAGAACAGGTGAGTGTAGTCTTTGATTCTTTGGGTGCACTTAGACTTAGACTTAGACTTAGACTTCTCTTTATTGATCCTTTGGGATGACTCCCGCAGGAAATTGAAAGTTCCAGCAGCAGTTTTTAGCAAGAACAAATGCTTATGCATGTACGTACACTCATGCAGCACATGGGCGACTAAACACGTGAAAAGTAACAGCCGTGGCCGCTGCCATTTTTATAAGCTCGCTAAAATAGGCTCGCGTCCTCATCGTGTTCAAGCTGAGCTTTTCCGTCGCATTACATTGTTCAAGAAATACTTACTTTTCCAGGGTCGTCTTTGGAGCGAGGCACTTTGAGAAAACACTTGTTCAAGGACAGGTTGTGTCGTATAGAATTCTGCAGGAAGAGACAGAGAGAAGGAAGGGAAAGGAGAAGAAATCGGACAAACAGTTGTTAGAGTAACTTAACACTAAACCCATTTTTCATAACAAGAAAATTATATTTACAGTTACATTATTATTTCATCAACTGATTCTGGTCCAAGTTTATAGTGTTCATTACAACAACACTTTGTTTTCCAAAGAGAGAGATCGGATAGGACAGGACCCCCAGACGGGTCAAAAGATAAATCTGAGGGATCACAAGATAAATTAATGGATAAGAAAGAATCAAAAAACATTTCTTCTTCAAACTTTAATGCTGAATTTTCACTGCATGGTTCGGCTCAACCTAAGTCACTTTTGGGACCAGGTGCTTTTCGCTATTTCGTTTTCCACTGCAGATAGTAAAGCCCCTCAGTGAAGTTGGGATTCTCAACTGATCGCCATAGCGAGACCGCGGGAAACTGCCATGACATCCTCTTCAACATGACACTCCCTGGATCCTTTCATCGGCAACAATGTCTGCACTTCATCAATTGTACGACATAGTTTTTCAGGGGTTCCATTTTTTTAAAATATTTATCTGGGAGTGAGTGAATAAAAAAAATTGTCATTGCTTTTGACAGTAGCTTGGCTATTTAAAAATGTCAGGTTATGCAGGATGTCACTAATCGTGCTGGTGACAGTTCTCTGTAACCAATAAGTGGTCTGTAGTAATTTAACTCCACCTTCTAGTAACGGTTCAGCACGCTTGGAATCTCGACCAAGGTGGTACCAAAACAAGTCCACAACTTTTGCTAGTGGAAAACAAAAAAAGAGCCAAGTTGTGTAGAGCCGGGCCATACCACGCGGCGAAAATATGGCATAAGTAATAGTAGAGCATTCTTCCACTTTCAAATATCCACCATGTGGAGTGAAATGCGAGTTGTTATGCCGCACATGTAGACAGATGTAGTGATCCAAACTAACGTATCTGTTGTGTCCGACACACCACAAACTGACGATAAAAAATGTTGGTTGAATGTAGACAGACAAACAAGACAGAGGGAGGAAGGGGCAACAATATGTCAGAGCAGTGGGGTGGTGTGGTGTGTGTGTGTGTGTGTGTGTGTGTGTGTGTGTGTG
>NC_045739.1:13987051-14019225 GCF_008692095.1 Etheostoma spectabile | reverse complement strand
GTGTGTGTGTGTGTGTGTGTGTGTGTGTGTGTGTGTCAGTGTCAGCGTTCCCAGGCTGGGGTGCTCTGGGGTTGAATTCAACTTTAAATATGCAAATAATGTGTATTAAAGCTAAAATACAGTTTTAAATTGGGCTTTGTAAAAACTACACAATTTTTTAGTCACATAACAAATTAATCATTTTGCCCATAATGAAGAAAAATTGACATTTTCACAGGTTGTAACACCTCCTATTGTGTGTGGGTGGGTATGTTGTGTACATGTGAAAAGAAGTAAAGGAGAAGAGAGAGAAGAGAGAAGAGAGAAGAGAGAGAGAGAGAGAGAGAGAGAGAGAGAGAGAGAGAGAAGGCTAACCTGACAAGAACCTGTTCTCCCTTCAGGCTCCCGTTATCCACTCATCTGCTGCTGCTAATTAATACCACTGGGGAGGAGGAGGGGGGAAGACAGAGGGATGGGAGGTATTTCTCTTCTCTTTCTCCTGAGCTCTCAATGCTCAACACTGGCTTTGTTTCTCCTACAATAACTACCTTCTCTCTCTAGCATATCATAACGGCCTGGTCCACCTCTGCCTCGCCCTTCTCCTCCTGGAAAAAAAGCTGCAGCAGTTTTTCGGCTGCTCTACTTAGCGGGTCACTGGCTGCATGTGGCCGTCCATCAACGAAACACGCGACAGTCGAGTGATGAAAGAGGCAAGGAGGACTGCCACTAGCTTGCCACACAAAAGCCAACCATCTGTTCCGAAAAACCTTCCTGTGGGAGGTGGCGTTGGATCACTAACATTGAGTCCGATCGTCACTTCAGCCGCCAGCCCGTCTAACTTTGCTAACCTCTATTTACTCTTTGTTAATTTTTTTTATTTACACACTATTTTTGTATTACCCAAGCAGTTTTTGCACACCTGTGCACTACTTTCATTGTCTGCACGTTGCCTGTGTATTTTAGACTTTGCATACTATGGCACTTTTTAACTTAAGGAGTTTGTGTTCTCTCTTGGGAAACGGGGGGTGTACTGAAAAGTTACCAATGCTGACGTTTTAAATCTCCTATTGGCCTACATTTGGTTATGTCATTAATTTTGGTAAATGTTATTTCCTTATTGTGGAGTCATAGGCTCTCCCCCCACAGTACATAAAGAGTTTTAGGTGTTATTCCTAGGATGGTCAGGGGAGAGGGGAGGTCGTTTTCCTCACCATATCCTTTCAACCAAACTCAGTGAAACGCCAATTTCACCAAACAATGCATAAGCAAACTTAGAATTTCCAAATGTATTTAATGATCAGCGTCAACAGTCTACCATATTTAAAGCATATTTTAGCAACTTGCTGCACAAGTCCACTTGCTCTGATATTTTAAAAAAAACTATACTAAATCACATTATTAATTATAAAGCTGAATGCTGCATTTAATGATATTTGTATAGTGACATGGACACTGCTATTTGCATGTGTGTTCATGCATTGTTTATTTTTAATTAGATCAATAGGATGTAGTTAATATAATAAAACAAGACTGAGAATCTTCTGCCAAGCTAGCAGCTCTGTGAGGCTTTACTTAGTACTTACAGCAGTGCATTGAGCTAAATGCTAACATTAGCATAACATGCTCAGAATGACAGTTCTAACATGTTGATGTTCAGCAGGTATACTGTTTAAAAAGCCATCCAGTAGTTGTTAGGGTTAGGGTAGGGTTAGTACATTTGTCAATATCAAGTTATACTATCCCAAACTTTTACAATTGCATGCTGTTAAATTCCATTTAGATTGAATATACTTTGGGGAATTGTTGGATCCCTGTAAATTATAGTGAGTGGTCTAGACCTATTCTACCTGTAAGAGTAGGTCTAGACCACACACTTATGTAATGATTTGACATTGTAAAACGGAATTTAATTTAACTTTCAATTTACAGTATAATCATTTCTACTATGATCATAATGCAGATTTTTTTTCTAATATGTGCTGCAGGGAGCCTTTGTAGCATGAAATCCAAACACAATAAATGCACATCTCCACCCACACAAACAAAAAACACAGAAAAAAAGTCAATGACGCATAAAATGGAACATAAAGTAAAAACTTGACAAACAACAACATAAAACACACGTTCAAGAAAGAAACTGTGTGTGTGTGTGTGTGTGTGTGTGTGTGTGTGTGTGTGTGTGTGTAATCGTGTAGTGAGAGGGGAAAACTTCCACCCAGAAAGCTATACATAAGTACAAATGCTTTCTTTCCTACATGTTATGGACACAGTAAAATCCCCTCACTGAATGTGAATAGTCATCGTCAATAAATGTACTGATTAGCAATGCTGCAAAGTAAGATAATGAGATTCGCTGCTGTGTTCTCCTTTCCACCCACTCCTAACCATGCCTGATTAATGATCTTATTGGGCCAGGCTGGGGCCATGCCAGTCCTGCCCAGTAGCTGATGGATCACACCGTCACAGCACCGTGTGCGAGTGTGTTTGTGTGAAACGTTGGAAGGACACCGAAGAAGACTACTCCTTCAACTCTAGAACTTTGGTAGGAGAAGAATTACATACACCAGATTAACACTAACATTTAACAACAGCTTTTAATAATGTATGAATAACATTGTATATTTTAGCTTCAGGTAAGTGTTTGACTATACAGACACATGGCTCATAGACTGTGGACAAAGTTTGGTTTAAAAAAGATTTAATACATTTTAGAGACTATGACTATGCTTAATTAAACCTCATTCTTTGTGTTTCAATATCATTACAATGTTATTAAATAACAATGACATTGTGATTCACACTTCTGCAGTCAAAATTAATAATGAAAGAATTAGCAAACTAATAACTATTTAATATTTATCTAATTATATAACAACAGAAACTTCAAGTTAGATGGGCTAGATGGATGGATGATAGAGAAGGGAACAGAAATGTATTTACTTATACACTAGGAGTGTGTGCGTGCGTACATGTAGACGCTGTATGTATCATTTTGAGTTATGACTACAATGCACTTGCAAACATTCATTTTACATTCTACTGTATGAGTTCACTTCCCATAATGCCCTTCTGATTTGACAGTGACATTTTTAGAGACTGGAGACAAAAAGGTAAGTTGCAAAAAACATTTTTACAGAGGTATTATTAGATATGAGGCTTTGTGCAGGCATGTGTGGTATGTACAGTAGATACTGTTTGTGTGTGTGTGTGTGTGTGTGTGTGTGTGTGTGTGTGTGTGTGTGTGTGTGGTAGCGGCTGCTGCTGCTGCTGCTGCTAGTTAATTTAGGGTGCAGCATCCTGGACTTGAAGAGGTTAGTTATATAAGGTGTACTTGATAAGCATGGATGACTTTTTGACAAAATGCAAAGTGATATAATGTGATGTGTGACAAAAAGTCAGGTTTTGGAAACATGCTTTCGGGGGTGAGAGGAAAAACAGAGGAAAAGAGTGTAAGACTCCATGTGTGTGTGTGCATGTGTGTGTTTTCATACGTGTGGGTCAGTCAGGGAAAGTGATCACAGAAAGGCCGACATGGTTGAAGAGGTACAGTATGTGCATGTGTGTGAGGATGAGGTAAGATGCAGGTTAAAGGAGCCTGAAGGGTATTCTGGCCATAGGCAGGATCATTGCTGTGTGTGTGTGGTGTGTGGTGTTGTGTGTGTGTGTGTGTGTGTGTGTGTGTGTGTGTGTGTGTGTGTGTGTGTGTGTATAGATACGCCAAGGAAACAGGTCACACAAAGAAGACTGAAGTTACATAAGCGGTAAGTTTCTAAGATTTGGGTCATGGCAGCTGAGTTAAATACAAAAGGGGCAACATAAGATGACATTTCCTCTAAACTGAATAAATAGACTTGAAACATTCCACATGTGAGGCAACAACACTTTCCCTTTTAACAAAACAATGCTGATTACACTGAATGGTTGGTTGGTAAAGTTGGTGCCTAGGTTTTTTAGTAGTAACAGTCCCATCCCTTTTCTGCATATACAGTGTAAGGTGACTCATAGTTGGAGCACTCCAACTGTCTTGGTTGAATAAGCAGCTGTGCTAGAAAAATATCTGGCTCTTAAAACCAGTCAAAGGTACAAGCCTGTGTGATTAAAAACTTAAGGTCAACTATAACTCCCAAACAACATTTCTGTGATAAACAAGCTTAAAAAGCCTTCAAAACATTGTTTTCCTCAATCAACGTCTTTCTGTGAGCGACTGGATCCTACATGAACACGCTATCTATTCTGCCAAATGAATGACTGTTTTAGGTAACATCAGGAAGTGGGATAAACAGGAAAAAGTTGAAATTAATTAATCAGTAGTCAAGTTTCTATCTAAATTTAAATACATTTCCAGTAAATCAGCAAAAAAGCCGAAAGAAAATTAATTAATTCTTTATTTAAGAATGAATATGTGTTTTCATTCACTACTTTTATGTGAAATAAGGAGTTGGATACACTGAGACACGTGGTGGTGCTAATTCGCCACTCGGGTTCCATTACACCAAAAGCAGAGGGCGTACGAGAGAACGTAATTAAAACAGTGCTAGTCAAACCTCAAATTAACAAAACAATGTGGAAAACTGGATGGAAAAAAATTACATTTATGTTTCTTTTGTAATTTGAGCCGTGTTACAGTCTCATCGTCGCTCCATACATCTGATGTTTTCTTCTGCAGCAAATTTATTTGCGTTTCTATTGAACTGTCACTTTCTGTTTTTATCAATAAACCAAGTTTTCTTCCGAGTAACTGTAAAGTAATTTTCAGTGTTTTAAGTCAGGTTGCCAAATGAAAATGCGCATAAAAAGGGGAATGGAACTTTGCGAGTATGACTGTGGTATTGTACTGATGGAAAGACTGCTGTAAAAACTGAAATCAAGCCAAATTTACCATGCTAGCTTTTAAGTACAGACATTAATACGTTTTCCTCTTCTTTATCTATCTTAGCTATTTCATATTTGAGAGTGAGACCCAGCCATTATATAAGTATGACTTTTGGATTCTATTTATGAATTTCACATGCATACAGATAAATAAAACACACAACCTAAGGTATCAACTTCAGGACTGTTTACAATGTAAAAATAAGGCTTAAGAAGCACTTAAACAATAATGTACAGTTCTGAAGTTAATAAATGAAATATATAAATAAAACTGCACAGCTGAAAACAAATGCAAGAAACGTTTAAACAAATGCCAATGCACTGTGTGAAATCCAACATACTGGACCATTATGGTTTTGGAGATGGCTGATCCTCAGTGGCTGGAGAAAAGTATCTTTAGGTTTTTGTTTGAAAATAATGTGGCTTGGCAAGCTGTAATAGACATGCTGGCAGTTTCTACTTAGCAAGGTACAAAAGAAACCCTTCATGTATGTGGTTGTCTGAATCCCTGCTCAACTGGGCATCTGCAGGGAGACTGAGGTCAAAGGGCAGGAGGTTTCCTGGCCTAGATATTAACCTATGGAGGGCCTATAGAATTCGATGTGCATACACAAATGCACACCCACACGGTGTGCATTCAGAAGCCTCTCTCCTGGCCCTTCAGGATGAATGTGTTGTGCACCCACAGACAGAATAAGAAGAACAGAGAAAAAAAAAGAGGGGATATTTGGTGTGAAGAGAGATTTTATTAACTTTCAGCTGAACCCATACAGTGCATTAAAAAGGGTAAAATGTGGTAAAGTTTGAAGGTAAGGCAGAGGAGAAGGAGCTGGGAGGTAGAAAGGGGGTGGGGGGGGTGCAAGAGGCACAAAGAAATAAAGAGCTGGAGTCGGCTGGAAGAGGGAGTGTGGGGGTACGACGAGCACATACGGACAGGTGTCTCAGATGTGAAGTCTCTTGGGTTCTGAGAGTCATTGAGATGCCTTATTATATCCTGATGGTAACGGAGTGACAGACGCTCCGTGAGAATGTGGGGTTGAATACAAGTCACTACATCAAACCCCATCTAATACATATTCATTTCATTTCATGGACCCTTCCCCCCTCTTGCCTTACTCCCTCTCTGAAGTAAGTGTTTGTGTGTGTGTGTGTGTGTGTGTGTGTGTGTGTGTGTGTGTGTGTGTGTGTGTGTGTGTGTGTGTGTGTGTGTGTGTGTGTGTGTGTTTGTATTGTGGTATATGTGTCTGCAGCCTTGAGTTTTTCAGTGTTGCTCACGCATGCACCTGCATTTAAGTGTGTAGACAGGTGCATGCACCTGTGAGCAGTTACTGTATGCACACACACACGTTTATCCATGTGTATACATGCAATAGTGTACCTGTACCTACTAAAATATAATACATTTAAGTATATCATTCCAACCAGCAGGTCCTGCTACAGCAAAATGGGTCCTAAATCAGTTTAATTGTTGCGGAGAAGGTAACATATGTCTAGTGTTGCACTGAAACAAGCCCAGGCCAGTCTGCTTTAATTATTGCGCTGGCCAGTCCAACATGCATTCCCAGTGTATCCTCACAGTGATCCTGTCTGGTAGTAAATCAAAATTTGTCTGTTCTGGTGACACAGACAACGTCCCTCTGTGTTCAGTACTTTCAGATATCAGTCTTATTTTACAGTAGTATTCCATACTGAAAGCTTTATACCTGTATTGACACTGTGTTAAGTTACTGCTGATACAAACATAACATCTTGCTGCTGCTTCACATTAAAAGCTTTTGTACAACAAAAAAGCAGGAGGCTTTTATTGTGAAGCTGCTATAGGAAATCTAAAGTGCTTATTGTGAAGTAAAGGTATCTTTGTTTCCAGTGCCATTCTCTAATAAAACGTACAAGCTGAAACAGACACAGTGAGCCGTTAAATGAAGAGCTGCACGTGACCGGCTTTTCTGCAAACCAGCACACCTCCAACAACGTATTGTATCATGCTGTGCAGTGCAGAGGAAAAAAACGTCATGCTGTGCCAGCATGGCTTAAGTGGTCACAGTTGTTCACAGCTCAGCAAGACTATTCCCGCCATTATCAAAAAATGGCATGTCAAGAGCAGCTCAACCAAGTGCTGGTTTTAGCTGGTGTCATTTGAATCGTTGTCAGAGGCCTGAGGAGGTAAAACTATCCAGTCAGTCCACAATAATAAAAAAAACAAAAGATCAGAGAAAAGTTCTCACAGTATCTTGTGACTTGTTGGATTTATCTCGCGACCCTTTGTGATTTCTCGAGCTCCATGTTTGCAACCACTGTCCTGAACTGTCAAACATTAGACAAACTCCACTAGCTACCATCCTCCCTGTGTCACATCAGTAAGATTTTTCATCTCACACCTGATTTGCAAAGACAAATGCTTTCAGCTTCTATATTTTTGATATAGTGTTTGAAAAATAACACAAGCAGCGAGAGGTCAAGGTGGCACACTTCCAGTTGCTGGTTGTGTCGAGCAGAGCGTTGAGCAAAGTGACAGCTTCTGTCAGTGGCTTTCCGGGAGAGGAGGCGAGAGAGCAGGAGAGGATGAAGTAGGACAAGCAGGAAGGAGTGCCTTGTTTATACTCTGCATCCCAATAATGCTTGACAGCCTTCTTTCTGTATTCCTGTTCTTACTTGATAAAATAAAGACCATTCTACACTGAGTTATAAATGTCAAACGGTGGTGAGCTGTGTTGACCCATTCAGGTTGAGTTTAGCAGTAAGCATTTATTTCATGGTCTGCAGTCTTTGCGGAAGATTTGAAACAAATAGGTGATTTTAATGTATCTATCTTTTCAGATATTCTTGAAAAACAAAAAACAAAAAATAAATAAGGAAATCGATGCTTCACATCTGACAATCACTGACTTAATTTGCTTTGGTTCAGACTCAGTCTTTAGGGCAAAACACTACCATGAAAATCAACTGATGACCAGTGTCCATTTATCTGACTGGCCTTCGAATAAGCTCATTCTGTGGTATAATTGTTGCAATCCAGAGTGCTACAAAAACCAGCCTTAAGCCTTTTATTAGCCATATGGAGAGTGCTACAGGCCTGGCTGGTTTGAGAGGGAAATGCGGTGCTGGATGGGTGCCAAATCCTCAAGGAGATAGCAAGAGAAATTCCTCGCTTTTAATTAAGAATTTAATACTGAGACTGCAAATAGTGATTAGTATGTAATTAAAAGCTCCGGCAGTGTTACACATACAAGTTAATTTAATATCTGCATGTATGTGTGCTGTGTGTGTGTATATATATATTTTCATTTGCGTGCATGTGTATGTATGGAGGGAGCCTTAAAAGGACACTGTGCTGATAATCTCGATTTGTTCTCCAAATGATAGCTCAAACAGTTTAAAATAAAAATACAAATGGGGTGGAGGAGAAGTGATAAAGTGATCAAAAGTGATTCATAAAGATATATGTGGCAAAAGGGATGACCACAGTTATACATCTCAAAAAAATATATTTTTACTTTGTTATTCATGATAAAAACATTATGATGATTATTTTATCAGGTGTTTTCATGTTACAGAAGTATAATTTATGACATTTCTTACTTATTGTTTCTCATTAGTCTCTGTGTAACAAAACATATGTATGCTTAACTGTGACATGGTGAATTCTGAACAACAATCTGTGTATTTTCTACCTTCAGTAGTAAAGCTCCATCTATACACTTTTATTACTTAGGTTTCCAATGTGATCGAGACAGTGTTTTTTTTTAAGCTTAAAATTTCCTTTTATCGTGGTTGTTTTTAAACACACCAACACACTTGAAATGTAATGAGAAGCCAAGGTAAAGCTGGATTCTGGCAATCTTTTGCCGTTTTGTCACTGAAATGGGTATTTCATTCTCTAAAGGTTGATTACATTTAGTATCAGATATGAGCTTTGATAGCAAAATGTCAAAAAATATCATTTAAAAGGTTTAATCAATGACAAGGTATCTATATTGTATATCACAATTTCGAACATGGTGTCGAGAGGGAGACTTTGACCTTGAGACACTTACACGTGCACACACGTCTTGACAGCAGATTGGTCTAGCGTGACATGTAAACTGGGAATGCTGGGGCACATGTAAGAGTTCTGTATGTGTTGCCTAGTGACTAAGGGGGTCAACACAGAGTCAGAGGTGAGACTCAATAAACAGATGGCTGTGGTATTATCCTCTTCCTGAAATGACTCTCAGGAAAACCCAACAAACACATAATTTTTCACATAGAGCCGCACACATTCACAAGCACTACATCCCGTAGATGTACAGACACACTCTGTTTCCCACAGATTGTCTCAAAGCTGAATCACAACAAGCACAGTTTGGTGGTGACATTTTTCATTTGGGCTCAAAAGAAACAAGCTCAGGAGCCTAGGTGCAGCTACAGCCACATTATGACTCCCAGCAGCCAATGACAACAGCCTTTCTCCACATACGTGAGTACACTTGACACCGTGCACCGACCTCCACTGAGCTCAGTCGCAGATCTCCCACAGAACAGGCAGGAGAGGAAGGGAGCCAGAATAATGGCCCAGTGCTGATTCATATCAGGTGATTGTCTGTGACATGTGGAGTTCAGCCAAAGGCCAAAGGCCATAGCGGTAGCGCTGCCCTTTACAACGTCACATTAGGCCTTGCTAATTCGCAGGCAATTAGCCTGGCTGCATGGGAGCTTGCCCAAGGCGACGGGGGTCGCAAGAGAGCAAGTTCGTCAGCACAGACTGCAACAAACCATTTGGTGAAGGTACAGGTGAAAGTACTGCATTTCTCTAAGGGGGTGAGTGAGCGAGCTTTGAATGACCAACATTTCTCATCACACTCAGCCTGAATAAAATAGAGCAGCATAGAATACAAATTAATCTTACATACTTTTTCCCTTTAATCAATTCAACAGTTAGTCTGACTCTTAAAATGGCTTGTTTTGTCCGACCAGCAGTCTCTATCCTAAGATATTCTATGATGATATCAAAGAGCAAATAGTTTGGCTGAAACCAGTGAATGTTTGTCATCTTTTCTTGATAAATGACTTAAATCCATTATCAAAATTGTACTGTTGATTAACTAAAAGTTTCAAAACTAATTAAACTAAATAGAATAGAAAATAATTTTGGGTTCACACCTGCTGCAATGCCAAATCGGGCCAGAGGTGTAAAGTGGGGGTGCCCTTCCCTACTTCCTAACCACTACTTCCTGACTTCCTCTTGCCCGGTTGTCGAGCCAGTGGAGTAAGGTGGGGGAGCCAAGACCGTTGATCAGACCACACCCATTTAAGAACAGTGACATCATTTTTATCTCAACTATACACCCGTACAGTTTTGTGACTGCATCTTGCACGGTTGTCGGGCTTGGACCACACCCATCTTCAAATTCGGCCTTCATTTTGATCTCAACTACACACTAAAATATATTATATAAAATATATATATACAAAATATTAAATATAGACAAATTTTCAGTGAAAGAAATGGGATAAATTTCAGACAGGCTGTAAGTCAATTATCATGGAGTGAAATCTATCAAACAGTAGATACTCAGAAAGCCTTTTCATTGTTTATAAAAGATGTTACGCAGGTTTACAACTCATGTTTTCCTCTCCAATCAGTGCCTTTGAAACACAAAACGTTCAAACCGTGGATAACTCCAGCTATCATAAAGTCATTGAAAAACCAAAATAGATTATATAAAAAATACCTTCTTTATCCTACCCCATTTAATCTGTTGCAATTTAAAAAATACAGAAAAAGACTAAATCATGTCATAAGAGGAGCAAAAATCCACTATTATAATGTGAATTTAGTTGAACATAAAAACAATGCATCTTCTTTATGGAGAACCATCAATTGTATTCTTAATAAAAAACATTCTAAAAAGCAGTTACCAAATGAATTTAAGATTGACGATTCTATTGTCTCAGATCCGCAACAAATTTCCAAAAGATTTAATGACTTTTTTTCTGATGTAGGTCCAACATTAGCTTCTAAAAAACCATCTAGTCATTTTGGACCACTAGAATACACAAATTTTCCAAAGTCTCAAGATTTTAACCTTACATCTGTTACCGAGGATGACATTAGAGATATAATTATCAATTTAAAAGACTGTTTACCAGGACATGATATGATTGAAAGTAAAATATTAAAAGCAATTTACCCTGACATCATTAGGCAAGGCAAGGCAGCTTTATTTCTACAGCACATTTCAGCAACAGGGCAATTCAGTGCTTTACACAAAAAACAGTTAAAAATAAAAAAACAGATAAAACAAGACTAAAACTTACAGTGCAGTATAAGAAATGAAACATTAAAAAACTGAACAACATTTAAAGAAAGGCAACTTCAAAAAGAAAGGTCTTCAGCCTTGATTTAAAAGAACAGAGTCGTGGCTCTGGAGTTTTATGGACGTTTGTTGCAGATGTGTGTGTGTGTGTGTGTGTGTGTGTGTGTGTGTGTGTGTGTGTGGTAGTGGTGTGTGTGTGTGTGTGTGTGTGTGTGTGTGTGTGTGTGTGTGGAAAGTGAGCAGAAGAGAGATAGAGAAAGAAAGAAGAAGCAGACGTGATGCGGCTGGAGCAGAGTTGGTGGAATAAGTTTAAGTTTTTTACATAGTGTGCGGTGTCCTAAATAAAACCCAGACTGGAGCCAAGTTCATTCATTTGCTCACCAGAAACGGGTTTAACCTGATGTTTACGCTAGATTCACGCTTTTCTTGCACAGATGTGATGCTATTACAGTGGCAAAATCTGGCTGCAGACATATGAACACCTGGCAAAGTATAGTGTTAGTTCACCACAATTTGCCATAATGAAAAATATGCGCGCGCACACACACACACACACACACACACACACACACACACACCACACCCCCCCCCGCTAAAACTAAACTAAAAGCATAAAAGGAAAGCTAACTAACTGTAGGGCAGGTGGTGAAGGTCAGTATTTACAGTTTCTGATTGCAAAAACACATCAAAAACTGATTAAATTAGAGACATTAAAAGACAAAAACAAAGCAAAAAAAGAAACCCCTGTGTGGCTTTGGTCTTCCACTGCGTACTCACTATGAGTTAAGGTGGACAATAGAGTGGAGGGACACGTGGGTGTGAAGGGGGTGCGAGGGGGATGCAGAGGGCATGGGAAAGTAGATTGGTGTGCATTGTAGGACAAGGACAGAGAGAGTGAGAGGTTGGTAAAGATAACATAAGGGAGAAAATGCTGTTCCAGTAATATACAATCAGCGCCTTGCGCTTGTAGGGAAGCCTTGAAAGTGATTTAATAAAAAATAAAAAATAAAAAAGGTATTACGTGTATTTTTTTTGGCAAAATGGAAGTTATCACTGTATTGACGTTTAGAATTCTTGAATCGATAAAGAAAAACTGGACTCCCGGCACTGATCCTTCTGATCCTCCAGTGTGTGCAACAGGCTCCAGCAGTCTCAACTAGAGTTGGGCGGAATCTAAATTTTGACGCCGTCACCAAACCGTTGGCTTGCTACACTGTTCAGAAACTGAATATCAAACACTATTAATGAAACACCTCTCCTTTTTCATTAGGTCGGAACCCAAAATGCAGACAAGTTTTGTTTCAAAAGAAGCTGGAGGCAGCAAAAAAAAAAACACTGGCTAAACTATTTAAAAATGGTGGGTTTGTTCAGGACACCCCGGTCTGTTGCTAGCAGTGATGACGCAGTGATTAGTGAAGATTCTCTAGGACCAATCAGTAATCTGCAGGTTTTCACGTCACCTTTTGGTATTGCCTCAGCTCGCTTAGAACCTTGACGGAGGTGATACTAAAAAAAGTCTGTTAGCAGGTACCAGATACTTTTTTTCATAATGGAAAAAAAAAAAAAGGTGAGTAGAGTCGAGGCAAGTCAAGCAGGAACCATGTAATGAAAAAAACACCATAAGCTCCCCGGATGCTGTATATATTTCTTTCCACTGCCCGTACGACTTAGGATGGGTTTATATGCAGTAACTGAATTTCACTACATTGTATTTTATGTATGTGACGAGTAAGAATAAAGTTTGTTTTGTTATATGTTCACATGCATGGCCAAAACGTGGATGCTTCGCACACACACACACACACACACACACACACACACACACACACACACCTTCAACCCGGTGCAGAGCAGAGATACAATAACCACAGTTTTGAGGTGGGCACCGAAGATTAGTGTCAAAAATTTAGTATCCGACCAAATGTGAAGTATGGTAAACTCCAAAACCCTTCTGTTCCTGACTTATAGCATTGAACATTGGCTAGTAAAATGCAGTAAACAGTAAAGTACAGTAAAGTTGACCTTTGGGATATAAAATGCAATCACTTCATCATTTCATTCTATTAGACATTTTTGTTAACTTTCACTTTTTGTCAGTATTAGCGTAGGAATTCCTGATTATGACCAAAAATGTGTTTTGTGAGGTCACAGTGATCTTTGACCACCAAATTCTTATCAGTTCATCCTTGAGCCAGATGTAATGAAATTCAGTCCAGGCATTCCTGAGCTATCGTGTTCACGAGAACGGGGCGGACATGAGGTCACAATTATCCTGACCTTTGACCACCAAAGTCTAATCAGTTTATCCTTGAGTCCAAGTCCCTCGATGTGCTCTTGAGATATTGTGCTCACGAGAATGGGACGGACTGACAGCCAGAAAACATAATGCCTCCGGCCACGGCTGTCGCCGACGTGAAGGAATGGAAAATAATGTGGGCCTGATGCAACACTGTTTGCATTCCACTCCAGTATACTGTATCTCCATTCCTTTGCTTACAAAACAGAAATGCTAGACATGCATGTTGCACAAGATGAATTTAGGAATGTCAAGCTCCATAAAAAATGGCTTAAGCATTTGTGTGCTACTTAATTTCATGTTTTTTTGGTTACGGATTCTAAACCTCCTCCACAGCTCCGGAGGAAGGTTCTCATTACTCCTCAGATGAAAAGAGCTCTCCATATTCATTTCTAGCTAAGACACAAAAATCTCACGACCTTGGAAAGCTACATGATTATACCAGCTAACTAGGTTGTCTGTTTTATGCACTTGAAAGTGTGTGTGTGTGTGTGTGTGTGTGTGTGTGTGTGTGTGTGTGTGTGTGTGTGTGTGTGTGTGTGTGTGTGTGTGTGTGTCCTGGTTTCAACTCTGCGCTCCTGCGCTCTCACATTATCATACAGAGCAGACGGAGTGCGTGTGCTGGGTAGTAAAACCCTCCTCTGCTCTCTGACAGTCTCCTCTCTCTTCTCCAACTCTCCCCCACCCTCATCTCCTCTCCCCTGCTGAGCTCCCCGTGTGTAATCTGCAGACTGCACACGTACACTGCCTACCTGAGTGGGGGTCTCTATGTGGGTGTAGAAGCTTGTGCATGTGTGTGTGTGTGTGTGTGTGTGTGTGTGTGTGTGTACACACGCATGTGTGGCAGAGGGTGAAGGAGACAGCAAACAGCACAGACCATGTATGAGGCGTTTTCTGAAAACTCACGCATTCGCTTTCTGTACATTCAGAAAACACGAATTTCAAAGTGTGTACTTGCAACGTGTGAGTCGACTATGTCTGCTGAACGTGGCAGCCAGACAATCTCTGTGTCTGCGTCCCACTGTTTGCAGCTGACAGCAATCACCTGAACTGGAATGAACCAGACTTATGTAACTTTCCCTGTGACGGCAATGGCTGGTGTAGAACAAGCCCCACTGTTTTTGAAGCGGGTCATCCAGAAAGCAAAGGTTTACAGCTTTTTCTCAAGGACTAAGACAAAAATGTGATTGGTGTTTTAACTTGAAGTACTGCTTAATTTGTTCCTTTACATGCTACTAAAATGCAATACAATCTCACAACAAACTCTCTGCACTGATATCATGAATTAATGCCAAAGCGTGAAAATACAGCTACTTGAATGCAGACACACACACAAATCTATGCATCTAGAGGTGTAACACCCAAATACATCCAGCAGGAGAAAGCAGTCATGAGCTGCAGCAAGAAAAAGCCTGAATGGTCTTAATAACCCCTATCCTCTCTCTCCGAACAAGAAACAAATTGATTGAATCCTACATGCAGGTAAGAAGCAGTGCCAACCCAACCTGGCTTTTATCATAACCTTTTCGTCTCAGTTTCTGGCATGCATCTCTGCTCAGGGAATGGTGTGTGGAAGATTATAGACGGGGAACAAAAACAGGTTTGTGAAAGGGAAAGAAGCAGAGAGGAGAGGAGTTAGTGACTAAGAGAGGGTGGGATTGGTGGAGTGCAAGTGTTTGGGAGATGAAGATAGAAAGTGAAAGAGATAAATAATGAGAGAAGAAGAAAAATGTCCCCGCTCCCAGAAAGATGAATTGGTTGATAGTTTGTAGACAGCTTTTTCAATGTGTCAGTGGAAGGACTATATCCATCCCCTTCTTCACTAATAAGGTAGAGAATCCCCAAGACACAACCTTAGGGATCTATTCATTCGTCTCAAATAACACAGCCACCTTTCTGCTCACATTAGCCAGGATTTGAACAGCTGCATTTACATAAGGATATAATAATGTTGTCTGAATGAGACCAAACACCTCTGTCAATCATTCCTGGTTTACTAAAAGGTTTCTGTGCTCTTCAAGGCAACCACTGGATCAGATTTGTGCAGTTTGAGCACGAGCAATAGGGTTGAGGTTCGAAAGCATTTGATCAGTCCAGTATCAAATCCATTTGTTGACTCCAAATCTAGGTTTAGCTGTGAGGAAGCAGGGGGATGCATCTTTTTATCATTCATCAGAATCAGATCATCTATATTATAAATGCCTTCTATATGATTTTAATAGATTATTAGTGTGTTTTCTTGTTGGATTCACTTGTGGCTCGCAACAAAAAAATAGCCAAAATGATCACTTCTATGTAAACAGCACAATTGCTTAACATGGTTGTTGAAAGGCTTCCCGGTGCTTTGTGGCCAATCTCGGCGCTTCAGCAGCCAGTGTGAACCCGGTATAAGACGACTTTAATATCTGTGAATCAAATTCCAAAAAGTAATTGTCATTTAGTAGCATCAGCCTTTTACATAAACTGACGTCCTCTAATATTTTCTCTTACAATGATTATGAGGACCCATAAGATCAGGAGCTGGAGTGAACTCGGATTCATTTGGATCCACCAGGGTATTAGATTTGTTGACAAACAAACCTGAGACCAGCTATAGAAGCTTAACACTAAAACGCCAGACTCTATGTCACATAGTTTCTCTTTTTTGTCTCGTCTTACCTTCCAGCCGCTGCCTGCCTCTCGGTAGTAGGGGAAGTTGTCACAGATCCACTGGTAGATCTCACTGAGGGTCATCCGTTTGCGTGGCGAGCCGTTGATTGCAAAGGTGATCAGGCTGGCGTAGCTGTAGGGCGGTTTACCGTCTCTGTGCTGTGCAGCTTCCTCCTGGTCCAGCGTTGTTCCGGCGTCCAGATGGGCAATTTTCTTGCCAGGCCCGTGCCCATGATGGTGACCGTGGTGGTGGTGGCCATGGTGGTGGCCGTGGTGGTGTCCCGCATCTGCCTTCTGTATGGCTGCCCTCATGTTGAGCTGGGGGAGCCAGTCCATTGAGGTCAGGCTGCTCTCCAGCTCAGAGGTCATGGTGCTTGTAGTCCGAGGGGTCAAAAGGAAAGGGTGAGAGGCTCAGCGACGTGGCGTATGGAGGATCTCCTGTTGGTTCACTGAATGGGTGCTGTGCAGAAGCCTTGGCTCAAGTCTGGAAGAGCAGGAGGTTTGTTTACTACGCCTTTTCATCTCCTTTTGCTGGAGCAGAAAGCACACTTGGCAGAGACACAAAGATGTTAACTCACACATGACTTTCCACCTACATTGTAGCTTTGTATATGGAAAACTAAACATTTTGGCATGGTCATTACTTGGTCTTTAATACTGCACATAAACATGATCTGCACTGTGAGCTTTAAATAAGAAAAAAAAGGTAACCAAACAGTTATATAACATCAATTGAACAGTAAAAAGCAAAGCAGTAAGGGGAAATAAGTATGAGTTAAGTGTCTTACTCTTCCCATTCCTTTCCATCTTTCTTTGGGCCAAAGCATCTGGGGAAGTAACCAAAGTGAAAGGTAGAGTCCTTCTCTCGTGCATGTTCACAAGTTCTTCATTTAGCCAGTGCGATGGCCGCTGCTGCAACGCACAAACACAAAACCACACAAGACGGTGAGCTTGCACTGCCAGACAGCTTTCATAAGATATTAATATCGCACAACCGCTCAACTGGCCTCGGCATCTGTCCAACCCGATTAAAACTCTTCTCTCTTTCTCTCACTGTTTTCTGTCTATCTGGATTGCCTCTTACTCTCGTTCTCTCCAAAATGGAAATGGCAATTGGATCTGCAGAGTGACTAAAAGCTGGGGAATTGTTTTCACAAGTGCCTGCCAAATGGGGGGAACAGCTCGGGAGGAATTCCTAACCTCTAGAGGAGCCAAAAGGCTCGTCCCCTTTCCTCTCTGTGCAACACCCCCCCAACACTGTGTTTCTATTCTCTGACTCTAGACTCTCCTGTCAAGTCCATGATCACCCAACCCCCATCCCCTACTCCCCCAGCCTCTCAGATCCTGTACAGACAAAACACACAATGAAAAAACTCAAGAAGCCCCAACATTTCAATTTGGTAGCTATTTTTAGAGCGGCACTGAACTTAAAAATGTGTCCTGTGCAAGTAGGAAAGGAACGGTTTTTTTGGTTAGTTTTTTGGTGGTGGGGGCTTTTGCAAATACTTTTATCATGATTCAGGAAGAAACAACAAAGACAATCGCATTTGGTGCATAAGAGACAAAATACCGTTGTTCTGTACTTTACTCAATAAACATTTGTAGATTTGTCACTCCTGGACTGAAAATGTCATGTGAGAGTGAAGATGTTGCTTTCAGACCACACTCTGATTCAACAAAGAAAATTGCCTTGTTTGATGCTTTTGGATGATAAAACCCCTACATTCTGAGTAGTGCAGGTAACCTACGAGTTTTACAGTGGAGTTATGGAGTGGGTCAATGCCAGTGAATAGTTAACAACGGCTGAATGGATATAGCCTCCTAAGGATACAGAAATCTACATCTAAACTTTCATCTACCATCCCATGCAGTAACCTTCACTTGTCCTTGAACAATAAAGCGTGTTGGCCCACGCACTTTCCATTCATGCTCACTGTATATAATCAAGGTGGGAGAAATCCAATGAGCCTGCCTACCAGCAGCAACACAAACCCCTGTCTCTCTTTCCACCAATCCCCCTGGAGAGCCCGATACACAAGGATGAAAAAGAGGCAGGGAAGTACTCAGCTCCCGCAAAAAACCTTGCTTAATTACAAGTAGAAAAAACAAATGTTTAGCAGCAGACTCATCAAGCCAAACAAGCCAGGCAGTGGGACTACGGGCAGGAAAGAGGAACAGAGAGACGAGATATGCCCGAGATATGAGGCCTCTTGCACAACACCACCCCCATCTCCTCCTCAAGGCCCTGCCACTGTGGGAGAAGCCATAGCCAACCCCCCTCTTACAAATCCCAGGAAGCCATCTTAATTAGTGCAACTTTTTTTCTTCATTCTTCTTTTTTTTCGCTGAAGGGAAGGTAGCATTGCTAGTTGCAGTGGTGGTGGGAATGTGGGGATGGGGGTGGTGACACACAAGACACAGAACAACAAGCACTTATTTTCCCCTCATTAAAAAGGAGGCTCAGACTGCAAATCTGTCTGCCACAAGCCCTGACCTGCTGTGCTGCTGTTGCTGAGATGTTAGGGAGCGTGGGTTGGCTGCATGGTGGCACGGTGTAGCTTCGCACCGCTAGCCTGGTGAGGCATTGGGATGATGAGTTATAGAAGAGAGCGGAAAGAGGGGCATGACTTGGCTTCTAGGGAGAGGGGCCCTACTGGGTGGGTAGACGCAACCAATTACCTAGTCGACTCAGTCAACTGGTCCCACAGTGACTGGGCTAACCTGAGCACTGTGCCTTTTGTTTCTGATATCTGCCATGTTTCACATCAGTCTCAGAGGCTCACATGATTTCAGGGGAGAAAAATTATCACTGCAGAGAAGACAGCTTTCAGTATTATATCTCTGCTTATCTTAGGGCTTATCTGTTTTCTACAGAAATGCATTGTATTGTACTGTATGAATAGATGCTGAGTGCTAAACTCTCATACCTCATCTCAGGTAACTGTTCATTAATATCTGAGTGTACTGAAACAGAAACATGTGAGAGAGAGGAAATGAACCCTTCTGTCTTTGTTGATGTTCCTTTAGGCAAAATCCTGCATTTTGGGCTACACATTTGGACTGGGAAAATCCATACAGTCTATTGGTATTAATGCAATGCAATGCACTTTGAACACTATACGTTTATGGTTAACTTTATAACAACAAAATGTTTCTGTTTACCTTTAGATGATTGAGTTTAATGCAGAATAATTTAAAGTAAATTTTATTACAGTTCAGAAAACGGTCCCTGAAAGGGTTCTCCTTGCTGCAGGGCAGGAGAGTACTAATTGTAATGCAGTGGTACAACCCCACAAGATTCCACTCAGTATCACTGATCAGAAAAAAAAACTTTACCAACCAGATAAATTTCAAAGAACTGATGTTCAACAGAAAATTAAAGGTAGCAAAGTGAGTATAAACTGGCAGCTGATCATACAGATGTAGGAGTGTTTGATTAAATAGTTTAAATGCTTAAAAATTTAGAGATAAACATTTAACTAACATTAGTAGGTATCAAAAGTGGTTCAATATCTGGCAAAAAGGAGAAAATGTGGCATCTCACGTACAAGTTAACGTTTGTTGTTAAAGGTTGTGAGCTATTACCTAGCACTCCCAGAAATTATTACAAGCATTAATATGAAAAGAGGAGCAATGATTTGGATGTTTATGAACAAAATCTTTCTTCCCCAAAGAATTTAAATACATCACTTTTTGCACTGTGGATGAAGCTTTCATGACTGGGAACATTGTCCCTTTAAAAGAGTTGAGGGTCTGTGTGTGTGTGATTGAATGTATTCACCAATTAGACTTTGTAGCTGTGATGCACTCACTCAGCTGTATGCATCACTAACAGCTAACAGTCCCCCGCTGCTAGCAGGCTTTTAGACTAGAGAGAGGCTTTACAGTTCTGCATTTTAATAGAGAACTTTGAATGGAGTGACAGGGAATGGGTGAGAGAAGGGGGGAGGACGCCAAAAGAAAGAGGCATCAAAATATTTTCAGAGGAAAATGAAGTAATGACAAAATACCCACCTGGAGCGTGCAGAGTAGGGGTTTCTGGCACAAACTGCCTTGGCATGGGTAAGGCTAATGTGTCAAAAGAAAGTCTGTAAGCATACTGAGCGCTGTCATGTCTAAGAGTGGGGGCCATTCAAAGGAAGGAGGAAAAGGTCCAAATAGCAGTATTGAACGTCTTAATTACTTTCTGCTTCAGCGCCAGAAAACATGCCTGTGAAGAGGTTCAATTATAAAATATCAAGGAAAATCAGCTGCCCTTATGGTGGCTGCTTGCTCTCTCAATGGAGCTGACTTAGGCAATCATCGTTTGGTACTGTCTACTTATTCTCAAAGGAGACCTGGAGAGGCATATGTAATGCACAGTTTCAAATTGAGATACATTGTATGGCCCTACTACTTTAAGTGAGTGGTCAGGCAAACAAATATTTGAAAAGAAACATAAGATTGGAGAAAAAGAGTTATAAGGAGAGAGAGGACAATCATTTATCCCTGACAGAACGGCACTTTTATCACTGGCCCATGTCAACCAAGTCAATCAAATGACATCTCAAATGAAACAGAACTTATCCATTTACACTAAATTTATCAGGTCTGAAAGAACATCTGATTGAAAGAAGGCAAGGAAATCAGTAGGTTCTACTGAATCCCCAAAGGCCTAGAGTAAAATATTTAGCTCACTAAGCCCACACAGACCCCTGAAAAACATCTGCCAAGGTAGAGGTAGTAACCCAGAAGACTTACTACTGCCGACTAGGAAAAAGCTATCACAATTCTAAATTCTGACTACGGCAAAGTTAAAAAGGCATTTTTTGTCATAAATAAAACATAGGAGTGCAGCATTCTGGCAAACTCCCCCAACTAAAGGTCCCAGGAGAGAGATGGGATGCTGTTTGTGAACTCACGCTTTGCACAGTAAAGGGGGGCTATAGCACTGCGTCACCACGACTCAAACTACATTCCCACATCCAGCCCTATTCAGCAAGGACTAGTCCTGTTTAAAAATTCATTAATTTACAGCAAAAATAGATTAAAGAACCCAACTGCACCAACCTAAAAAGTTTGGCTTGTGAATAGCATTAATAATTGAAGCGAGTATCCAAAACCTAGAGGCCCTGGCTCAGAGGCATGGCTTAGGTTTTGTTGCGCTTTATAATGGAGAGTAATTTACATTTTTTAGAAGTATAACAGCTTTTTGATGCTTGTTTATAATAACATTGTTTTACATGCAAATTGGCTTACAATTGTTAATCATTAAAACATAACCAGGAGAATGCAACAACACTCTCAGCTTGTGTAAGACGCAGGCTCTACATTAGGTTCACAATGGAGAATTTGCACTGAACTCTTGTCGCTTGAAGCACCGCTGCTGAGTTCAATCCAAATGACAGCCCTTTAAAAGTGATCATCCCCCATTTTATCTTTTACATCTTTCTCTTTCAAATCATAGCAACGCTTTACTAACAGAATCAAAGAGGATTTTGACAAGATAAAAGGATTTGCTGCATTTGAATCCAAAATGATGTGTACTTTCCTGGGGACAAGACAAAAATCACACAGACTGGGAGCACTCAGGGAACTAAAAGGTACTTAAAAGGAGATTAAGTCTGCTCTAATGCTTTCACCTTACCAGCCTGAAGATTTTGCTGAGGTACAGTATATAGGTAAATCAATACCGAAGGAATAGCTGATTTGGGAGGAAGGATCCACATTCACTCACTTGCAGGGCTCTGGTAATGACTTCTAATATCAAGTCATTTCAATAATCACTTTTCTAAATGATGATTTAAACAGCTGGTAAATTTAAAAAAAAATTGACCTTGTAGTTGACTGATAATTACAGAGGCAGATTAGAGGGCTTCTAGCTCAAACAAATGAGACCTCTTCCTCACCTCTTTTAATAGCTATGGCAAAATCTTTGAGCGTGGCACTTTACCAACAGCCGCTCTGGCGGAAGTGTTCACAATAAACAGTAGAAGATGTTTGCAGGCATTGATCCAACTGAAGAGAGTGGGTGTTGGTATTTACTAAAAGCATATTCTTACTTAGTAAGTCCTTAAGTACACAGATCTTCTTTCCATAGTTAAATGCAGATTCTGTATGGCGGCATGAAAAGGTGAGCCTATAGTCTGTTTACAGGGATCAACACTGTGGACTCAGACAGACAAACACCCAGCCCCTAGTGATGGGTTTGTACTTATGAGCTGTAAAAGATTAAGATTAAGATTAATGTATCCTTTATTTGTCCCACAAGGGGAAATTACAATTTACACTGTGCTGTTATTACACACATTACACACAGGCCTGAATTACACACACATGCTCAGGACCTATACATGCACTAATGGAGAGATGTCAGAGTGAGAGTGAAAAAAAAGACTTCTACACATGCTATACATGCTAACCCTAAATCATGCTGGGGTTTTTCAATAAAATGAATTTAGTGAAAACTGGATGAACACAGGATGCTGTGATCGTGTTTTGAGTCTATATTTACCTAAACAAATATCTATAATAGACCTTTTTCATAGCAGACATGTTGACATGTCATAGTAGGAAAAGCACAGGTGTATTCAAAATCATTAATGATGGCTGCATTCCACTAAGGAGAGGCCCTGGTAGTGTGCATGCTGACCCACTGAAACCGCTTACTGGGACACTTGATGGAATTGAGCCATCGTTAAGGTTATCAATTTCAGCTGTGCTTTGACTATGACAAGTCAAAATGTCTGCCGTGAAAAAGGTCCATTACTATATTTATTTTCTCCCAAAAAATTAATACATATAAATTGTATATTTAGTTTGCAGACATTAGCTGCTTAACAAAGCACATTCTGTCGCAATTTGGGTCTTAACTCTATCATGTTTTAATCGGGTGGCAACTCCTTCTTGGCAGACACTGAGAAGAAAGAGTGGCTGCCCAGCATTACTTATGAAGTCACACAAAAAGAATATCTTAAATCCCAATAAATATGGAAGAAGACATCATAAATCTCGACAGCCATGACTGATTCATATACTAGTGTAAAAGGGTCAAAAACTTTAAAAACTTTACTTTCATTTTTTGAGGGTTGTATTCATTATTTAATAATTCTGTTTACAATTTGTCAATCTTATCTCATTGAGCAGCCTAAGCTATTTTTATTTACCAACGTTTCCTGTGCTGGTTTAGTCACATCGTCCTGCCGAGTTCCTATAGCCCGCCTTCGCGTTGATGTGGCAACTTGTGTGGTGCTATTTTACGGTTTTCTTTGATACAGTAATAATTTTTAAAAAATTGTTGTAACATTTAATGCACATTGTTTACCGATAGTAGTAATATGTTACGCCAATGTTTTTAAGTTCTTTTCACAGCTAACAGTTTTGTAGACACTTCCGTTTCACCACTGAAGTTTGCCAAGTGACACTGCTTAAAGGGCCACCTTTTTTGGATGTGACTTGCATATCCCTGTCGGGATTTTGGCATCTATTCCTTGTGTAAATTCTGTTATGTAAATCAAGGTCCAGATGTGCAGGGACCAACCTGGATAAATACAGTATGTGTGTGTTGAATTGTCTTCCTGCAGGTATGTGCTCTGCGGTAATTGTAATTATGTTGTTGCCTATGTTTAGTGGCCTAACTCCACGTATCATATTGCATTGGATTACATTTTTGATAATTTTCATGGTTTTACTTTACTTTTTTTGAGAGAGATAGTTAATGTTTTGTTCTATTGATTTAGGAAAAAAAGGTTCATAGTCAGTTTTGCATTCAGCTAATTATTTTCTAACATAAGGAAACATACTGGCTAAGTCTTATGTCACAGTTCTGTAGTATTTTTTAAAGTTGTATTGGTTGAGACATTATAAAGAAGTTTGCTCAGAGTGCTGCTTTGCATTGATGATCCAGATATGCAGTGACCAACCTGGAGGCAATATCTGTGTGTGTGTTTTGGTCTTCCAGCAGAAAATGGAATAAATGGAGGAAACTGGTCCTCCGAGCCTTCTCATCTATGCCCTAACTAACATCTGTTACTCCGGCACATGGAGTTCATCTTTATTAAAGAAACTCAAATGCATGTAGAGTATACACAAATAACCTTCAATTCAACTTTCAAATCATCACTACACTTGTTTCTTAGCATTATATTTGCTGACATTGATGATAATTACAATGACCTTTCCGATGATAAAACAGAAATCAGGAAAACATTATGAGGGTTCCTTCTCTTCACGTTTCATGCAATTCTGCGTAACGTTTTAATGAGGCATTTAGGTCTATGAGTGATCTACTCAGAAAGTCTACAATGGCAATCAGCAGTGAGTGTGGCAGCTGTTTGGCAATTAAAAAGCCAAATTACCCTCAATCAACACCATTTACAAGCGCAAGTAAATCTCAGAGCAAATAATGATGAGAGAAATCTGTTCAGACAGCTATCATCTTGATAGGAATTAGAGCCACATCCAAATCAGGAACAGGGTACTCTCTCAAACGTTCTCTCAGTCTGTCGCCCACAAACACACACACACACACACACACACGCACACACACACACACACACACACACTCCCCTTGTCGGTGTGTGTGGAGAGAAGAAATATATAGTATTGGCTGGCTCTCCCTTCTGCAGCATGATGAAAGACACATTACAGTATAAGATGGTCACCGTTCATGGTAAGGTTATAGCGTCTTTATGGAAAGAGTCTGCAGCTATCCATTTGAGGCAGCCTATGGAAAATAAATCCATAGTGGGTGAGCATACCCGCACCATCACCTAACTTAGTGTAAAACGGTGACTAGAAGTGACCTGCGCTTTAATAAAAAAAAAACAGGTGCTCAAGGGCAGTTATGGCAAATTACCGTATCTTCTATCTGCATCAGGTAAATGAATTTCTTTTCACAAAAAGATTTGTCATTTAGTTGTATCTGTATCCAATATAAAGCAGATGTTAATGCCAATTCTGTCAATTATGTTAACTTTCAACAAAATGTTAACAAAAAAGTGTTGTAAAACTGACTATTTTAAGTTATATCTTAATAAATTGCCCAAACTAAACATGGGAAACAACTCAAAATGACACATTCATTAAAAAGTGTGCTGACTGATAAAACCATGAAACATGCTATATCTATATACATCTATATACATGCACGCATACACAAGTAGACAAAAATAAATCAACACTTATGGAATACATACAGTATACCTATATAAAATATGTTATGCTATGAACAACATTTGGTTAAATCTTATAAATCCCCTGAAGTGACTTCATCTTCCTTCTGTTACTACCTTTTCTTACGACCATCGAGTTCATATGTTTTAAACTTTGCAGTTGATACACCATGCTTTAAAGCTAATTTTTCCTCTCCATACAGTTACGTTGCTACTAATAAGGACTCTATGAGCTTGAATTGTTGCTCAGTCAGGCTAAAAGCTTCCACTGTTATTACTTATAAAGTATCTTGAACACAAATAGTGGTTCTACTGAACACCACTTCCTTCACAGCCTGTTACCTGACACCCCCCACTGTCTGCATGGAGACTATTAATTTGAAAACTTAAAATAAGTTGACTTTATCTGACGGACATTTGGGATGTAGACAAATGCTACAGTGTCATGCATACATTCTGTGACAGGCAGCGAACTTGTCATAGCCAGTCAAGTAAAAACACTTATTTACCAGCAGGCTGTATCACTATTTGTCACAAACATTCATGACTAACATTCAAACATTGCTCTGCACAGACTACTCACCGTCGTAGGTGAATACGAACCGGCTCAATTTTCTTTTGTAACGTTACTCTGGTTCAGAAGCTCCACACGCCTATTCTGCACTTGAAAATCCCCCTCGGAGACAAAAGCCTTGGCGCTGTCACTCCGGCTGCATGCACGGTGCTCTGCCGGCGTCAAACTGACCGCTGCTGTGGTCATTCGAAAGTCATGACGGACGGACTCGACCCGCAATTCGCATTTGCGCTCAACGACATGCAGATCCCGGGTCTCTGTGCTCCGCTCCGCTGAGAAACCACCGGAACTACTTCCAACGCCAGCCGGAGCACGTTGAAGATAAATTCATGCACCACAATAGGAAAAATGAAATCACATCCACTTAACTAGTTCCCAATTTCAGTATGAATGAGATTCTTCCAGGACACACGCAGACCATAATTAGGTCTAGCATAAAGCCTAACTATAACAACTAAAAGTAAAAATGTGACATTATTATCATGATATTAGGTTTTTATCTCTGTTAAGTAATCACCATCATCTAAGAATCATCATTATTATTTTTGCTGTTATTATTATTATTATTATTATTATTATTATTATTATTGTTATTTTACTTATTTATATATATATATATATATATATATATTATATATTTTTTTTTTAATTAAAACATGGCAGTGATTTTTACTGTTTCGCTAGGGATAAAACACTGTCTGTGTGACATCCTGACACCAACAACACAGAATTCTTGTGAAACATGCGTTCAATAACAATATTACTACACTTGTCAAAGTGCAACAAACCATTTGCTGCAAATAGTGGCATTTGGTGGCACCTAATAAGCTATTCTATTGTTCTGTTATTCACCAACAAATTAGGGGCTTGGTGGTGTATTATCTGTTACAATTGAGGTATTTCTCAGTTAGGATTCATGCCTGGGATTTGTTGATTAAATGCAGGGAGAAGCTGGATGTGAGGCACAGCGCACCCACCTGGACAGACATCAGCAGAGCACTTGGTTGAAGCTGAAGATTTCTGGCCAGAGAGAGATTTGGCATTTCTAACTCATCACTTCACACAGTCTCAAGGATGTGCATTCAAATGTATTGTCCCACACTGGCTACTTTTGCTGCAGTAGCCTACTGATTTAGCTGGTGTTTCAGTTCATTGGGTTGAACACTGAAAATGATTGCCCAAAACATGGATTTTAAACCCTGAAGACATACAATACTAAAAGGTTTGTGTGACTTGTGTTGTGACAATCATGCAAACACACTGTTGTCTAAATACCTATTTTATACAAGACTATGCTAACATACAACTAATGTAACGTCATGTAAATGAAATGCTTTGCATGTAAATGTTGGATCTAAGTACACATTATGAGTGACATTTGTATCTTAAAGTCACACACAGTTTTTCCCCCTATCAGCATTAAATGTACCCTCAAAGTTCTTGACTGGGATATTAACCACCAAATATAGCGTACGGACAACTCAATTCTGAGAATTAAAAGTAAAACCAACAAAGGCATGTTTTGTAATAAGGAGCTGGTAGTTTCTTTACCCACAACTTTTGCTTCTGTGAGGCTGAACTGTTAACTAACTGGAAGTAGCAGTAGATACGTAAAGGCACGTAAGAGAAAGGAAAGACACTGGCACAAGCCTATGCAGACACAGTAAGATTCTACATTTTGCTTGGCATGTGTACCAATCCCCCTAACACCATAGCTGTTTGCTGTGGAGTTCCCATGCAGCTAACTCCATAATCCCATTATAAAGCCTGTAATTTGCATGTATCCAGATAAGATGAGTGAAACAATTGACTCAATTAAAAAGTCAGAATATAGAGACATAGTTGTTTGAAATGCCTCTGTGTCTTGTGCAAACCACATGAATTGTTATGTGATTGAACAATGCTATACAAATAAACTTAAAATGTTTAGGATTGTTTAGATGCTGGCAAGCATTTTCTCTCCAATTTTTTTGTTTTATTATTTCTTTTTGTTATTATTTTTATTTTTATACACTCTCTTGCATGTTCGAAATAAAGATATCAATCAATGAAGAAGAGCATATGAAAAGAAGTGGATAATCGGCTGGGCTTGACTTGAAAATAACAGCAGTTTTGCTTATTGTTACTTCACTTGGATGTTTGAGCTTCACTGTGCCGAATGATGTATGTTCAGAGTTTGACACTAGGAGGCTGTTCTCACATATTTCTGCTGTAGGGGGGAACTTTCTCTGTGTTCACCTTAAATCTGACTTTATAACAAGCATGATTTTGTGATATCAAAACTAGTTTGGAAGCCGCAAGTTGTGGTCCAGCATTTAACTCACACATGTGTGTGGTGTGGAAACGTCCAGTGCATATACAAAGAATGGAATTATCAGGGAAGTTACAGTTAAACTTTTGAATTTAACTATCTTTGCACATTTAGACATTGTGGCTTTTTCAATGAGAGAGAAGAAGTCAACGATATTTTAAAATAATTGAAAAAAGTTAATTGAACTTTTGTTGGAAAATCATGTAAGACATACTATTATTATTATTATCATTTTTATTATCATTTTTATTATTATTATTATTATTATTATTATTATTATTAAATGCCTTAATGTTTAAATGGGAATCTCAAACTACAATTATATTTCAGCATTCTTCTAATATGATTTGTTCCCTAATCTTTTAACATCATTAAATCATCAGACAAATTATGTGCTTTTTCTGTGAGTTTGGTCACATGGCTACAGTCCCACTTTATCAGCTTTAGGGAAAAAGTACCTGTTAACAGGTACCAGGGACTTTTTTTAGAAATGAAAAAAACAAAAAAGGCAATTAGGGTTGAGGCGAGGCGAGTAGATACCATGCAGTGGAAAAACGCCATTAGGAACAACTCAGTGCTGCACTCGTCTGGATGGTGGAGGTGCTTGTAATTGCAAATATTTGTCATTCAATTGGAGGATTTTCAAAGCAGCAAAGAGCAGTGCTAACATTGTTCATCATGAACTTCATATAGGCTGATATAGATTATAAGACTGTAAATAAAAAAAACTGCTCTTAACAAAAATTATTATACAATATATATATATATATATATATACAATTATACAACATTATCACAACATTATAAAAATGTCAAACATTTGTAATAACAACTAGATTGTGTTAATAACGAATAGGCCTGTGTAAGCCATGAATTGTTTTAACGTTTCAAAAATTTAATTTTAAGAAGTAAAAACAAAGGGATGACTGAATTCTTTTCTGGGCCAGTGTTGTAATCTCTGAGTCAACCACCAGAGGACTCTATAGGATAGGATATGTGTTCCAATAGCTTGAACCTATTAAAGTTTTTTTAATCTGCACATCTGTGTTTTGCATTAATTTCATCAGTGCGACGTCACTCCTACTTAAACTGCATAAAGACTATAGGCTGGCTAATGTTACTTTAACTCTCATGTCTGTGTAAACAGTAGCCTATAGCTGAACAGCATTCTGATGTAATGTTTGTAAAACAAAGGCTGTTATAGGATAAACAGTTCATTTTGGCCCAGAATGTAAGGGTTACAGCAATTTCACAGTAAAACGTCGGTGGTTTAATGTTTATGTTGTAAACATGACAAATGAAGTAGGCTAGGAGGCTGGTCTTGCGGCAGAAAACGTCTGTCTTCTTGTTGACTGCGCAACGTTTATCAAGAGGAATGTGTCTACTTCGGAGCCTTCCCCCTTACTTAGTGATGATTGGGCAACTCGACCGGCTCTGCCCGGTTGGATCCTGTTGGCTCCACGACGATGCGGTGCGTTGAGCTGAGGGTGCATCATCCAAGGAGGAGGCAGTCATCATTTACCGCCAACTATGCAACTTCTTAGGGTGGAACCTGAATCATCAAAGCAACCATTGAAGATTTCCATTTTCCTCAATGGTTATAATAATGGCTCGATGTTATCTATTTTGACAAACATAACAAAACTACGGAGTAGAAACATAAAATACAGTACCGGGGGAAAGCGCTGCTCAATAAGCGGCCTACGTGTAACACTTTTATTTAGATAAGGTTATGTGGTTAATTATGAAGATATTTCATGGCATTGAGTTTTATAACTGTTTAACAATGATGTTATCTGGGTTGAATAGAGACACCAAGAATGCATTGTTGAGTCACATAACATTATTATTTTGTCTCATTGGTGTTTGATAAGAGCAAAGAGTAGCCTAACGTTTCTTTAAAGCAGAGTAGGATCCACTCTCGCGAGAATACGTCTAGCTCGCCGAGAGACAAAAGTTGCGCAGGCGCACAGTTGCACGTCCATGGTGGAGGAAATCTTTAATGCAACCTTTTTTAACTGTCTGTGGGTGAAACTCAACCAACATCCGAAACGTTTTAAAAAATGCTATTTGGTAAGTTTGCTTTCAGATTTTGTTTTTCTGTTGACCTGCATGTACTGTAACATTGTTGTTGCTATAAAGTTCAGTAATTTAGAGCCTCTTTTTCTTAATAGAGTCACAACGAGGATCATCGTTTGACATCCATGGAGCCTGAAGCGTGGAAACTTGAGCAAAAAGGGTTAACATTTCAAATTGTTGGATTAGCCTAGCTATACGCTGCTGTACTTTGGATCATCATCGTGTTTCTGTTTTGTTAATTCTAATAAAAATTGACTTGCATGTCATCGACTCCTCTGTAAAGATGATTAGCCTACATATGTCGGTAACACACGATAAGGGTAGCCTACCATGCCGTTGCTCACGGTACATGCTAGGTCGGATCCACAAGCTGTGTCCACGTGGTTAGGTTTAGGCATGCGGAGTGGGGGTTGGTTAGGGTGTGAACACCAGGGTTGCCAGTAAGGTGGGCCACAAGGCACGTCATTTGACGTCGACACGTCTAGCGGATCCGATCTAGCATCTACCGTAGCTCACCGTCAACAAATGGTCAAGTTTACTGTGACTTTCTGTGATAGGGCTACAAGTAATAGATCACCAGTTATGGATTGTTAATTCAGTTACTTCATACCGTGGTAGAATTCATGAGAACACTCATGTTGCTAAATTGAGATTAGTTTACCCGTAGGTCTGTTTCAAGCATTGGCCATTAAAAACAAAAGTCTGTGGTTTCAAGTCACGTTCAATTTGGAAACACTTCACCACAACATGACAAGACCAGTCAACTCTGGGTCTTCAGATTTTTGGGAGAGCTGGGAGATAACAAAAGGCTTGGGCTTGTGTCTGTCTCCCAAGGTCCCCAAAATTAGATAACTACACAAACACAGGGAAGACATTTTAATAAACACACTAGGCTCTAATGCAGTAAGGTCAGGCTGACATTGTATTTAGTCTGGGCTGAGGTGTTTTTGCATTCCCACTCTGACAGGAAGGAATGAGACATATCTCTTACAGTATTGTCACACTTTTGATGCTCAAAGCATGGTGCATATTACAAACTAACCTTTGTTTTCTGTACCATGCTCTGAGCATTAAAAATGTGACAACACTAAGATATTTTTGTCTTATAATTTATTGTCAGAGTGGAATTGCAAAATTGCCACGTGCAGAATTCCCACAACACCTATTGGGTAAACAGGTACACTTAAAGTGCCCATATTATGCTCATTGTCAGGTTCATAATTGTATTGTATTTGTAGGTTTACGTGGTTTCATTTATTAAAAAAAACAACACCATATTGTTGTACCACACATTGCTGCAGATCCTGTTTTCACCCTGTGTGTTTAGGTCTCTGTTTTAGAGTGAGACATCACACTTCTATACTATCTTTGTTGGGAGTCGCACATGCGCAGTAGCTAAGTAATGATAACATCAGCTAGATAACTTTCTCCAACTTTGCTCAGTACAAGGCAGGATTAGCTGGGAGACTTCTTCTAGAAGAGGACACATTTGTGGAATACCTGCAAGACAGGGTCATGTAAGTAGTTCTTTTGCAGATTATGGTGAACCAGTGTTTGTAGCAGTGTTTTGCCATTGAGAACGAGCTAGCATGCTAGCGCTAGCATGTGCTACTGTTAGCCACCTCGTCTCGGCTAGTGACGTAGAAAGCCTTGGAGATTTTGAACAGCTCACCTGGGGACTGAAGGCCGAGGACATTCAGAGTCACATTTTTATTTTTTATTTTTCTCTTGATATGTTTGTTTATACAGTACTTATCACCTTCTTACGTGTTGTATCAGTTGCAGTTATTGATCTATAATCTTATGTTATGAGCTGTGATGACTGTTTGTAAATCAATTTCTAAATTAAAAAAATAAAGAAAGAATTAAGCTGACCTGGAGACTGGAAGCAGAGGACATTCAGAAACCTGTATCTCACTCAAAACGGCATGGGTAGTTTTTTTTCCAAGTTTGTATGAGTGTGGAA
>NC_045739.1:13983615-13987041 GCF_008692095.1 Etheostoma spectabile | reverse complement strand
CACAAAATAACACCCCAAATCCCAGAAAAAGGGACTTTTTCATAATATGGGCACACCAACACTTCCAGCACGAGTTGAATACTCCTTGAAAAGTTAGAAATCCCCAGTTGGAAAAGCACCACATGGCACTAACACTGATTGTTCTGCGTAATCCTAATTCTCCTAAACTGAGATTCATGAAATGCTATAAATTATCAAAGTCTCCTGAAACTGAAATAATACCTCCTGCATTAACTCATGCATCAGATTATTACAAGTCAAGCATTAGCCTACTTAAGTAGGCTACTTGAGTTGTCTATAAAGTGTTTCCCATATGTCTAATCCTAATTTAGTGTAACAGTTTTTCTGTTTGCTGTGTATAAAGGTTTATATAATAGCCTAGCCTATATACAATAAATATAATGTAGCCATATGGGGTTATAAGTAAACCTTTTGACATTTACTCTTCATTTTAACAAAAAGCTCCACCGAATTAGATATGAACAAATCCTTTTAGGCTACCCTATACAGACATGATCACTGTACAGACATCAGACTATCACTGGATTACTTTGAAGAAAACTTAAAAACGTGATTCAGTAATTATAAGAAGCGTCATCTTTTCTAAGCGGATTTATGGACGTGATGATGCCAGGACATATCCTCTAAAAGTGCAAGCCCCACTGAATCCCAAAAAATATGTGAATCATGTTTGTGTTCACGTTATCCCCACCCACAATGGTCTCTGGCACAGGAAAGAGAGAGGAAGTGGGTCACTCGCATAATTTCGCACCATTATCACATGGGAGTGTTTTCCTTCCACTCAGCCGACACAGTTGTCCTTGGATGGCACCGCTAAACCGGCACTGTCGAAATACAAAATATTGGAAGAATAAAAACCTCTCAATCTTTAGGAATTGATGCAGAATGGAAGAAAAGAAAATGAAGATTGGTAGTGGCTGTGGTTTGAGATGACCTTGTTCCATTTCCTGCCACTTCGGCATGGAGACAGCGCTGTCGGTTTTCGCCAAACCTCCTCGCATCGTCTGGTCTGAACCGGTTCGGGATGCGCGCGATCTCGTGCGCACTGCAGACTCCACGCACTGATTCACAGCACTCCGCGCCCTCCGTTTAGACCGCCCTCATTGGTTGGGATGTCTGGGGCCCGCCCACGCCTTCCGTGTGCTGTTTGGACAATGAGGAAGTTCCCGAGTTGTGATTGGTTAATGTCCCTCCAAAACTTGTATTTTGGGGCAGGACCCTGCGAACGGACACGCGGAGAAGTGGAGTTGTAAACGAAGCGCGTGCACTTTTCAGCACCAAAAACTCGTGGACAGCAGCCAAACGGAGGAGGGAGTGTAGTCGTCGCGGGCTAGCTTATTGTAATAAACCGGCGACATTGCGGTTAGCGACGCCATACAACCGCTGCGATCGCGGGAAAACTTCATTGGTAGTTTTGAGTCGGCAAGTAAACGATATAAAGCGCACAGCTTGTGCTTTGTTCGCTCCGGCGGGCAGAGAGCTGGATATCGGTTGAAAGAGACACGTTTCTGCGGGTAAATATACCGTTATTTTCTGCTCGCGTGTCTCGGATTTGCGCGGTCTGGGTTCAACTAACTGCACGCTGGGGGGACTAAATGGCTGCAAATGAAGGGAAACAAAGGTGATAACGAAGATTATTCATCCTAGCCGGTTCGGTCCAGACAGCGGTTGAGTCGTGGTCCTGTTTTTAGCCACATCACAACCTGCTCGTGCTGCTAGCCGCCGAGGCCATTGTTTGAGCATCTGTGTGCCATTGCTCTGCCGCCCGAACCCCGGATCACTCGCTGCCACCACACACCTACCGCCTGTGTGTTTTCACGGATTTTTGTTAACTATTTGAATCCAAGCATACGCAATGTGTTCTCGGGTTTGGTTTGTGACCGACCGGCGAATCAGCCAGGAGTATCCTCAGGTTCAGATCCTCCGGGCATTGAAGGAGCGCTGCGCCGACGAGGATGTTGAATTCCGCTCTCTTCTCATGGATCAAATCGTGCTAACGATCAGCGAGGGGCAATTAGGCAAGTATCACCCAGTTATTCCAAAACAGTGGATGTCTGTCTTAACTTTGTAAAAGAATGGTGCAGTGTGACTGATTATTTCAGATTAGCAGTGTTCTAACGTTACGTGTTCCACAAAGTTAATGGCAGGCGGGTACGGTATTGTTTGGGGAGCACACTGCTGTAAAGCAAAGGAGAGGGCTAGCCCGATCTGCCTGCTAGCCAGGAAGCGAAGTGTAACCACAGACGTGACCGCCTAACCCACTTTCCAGCTAGACTGCCTCCAGAGGGTAGCGGTGATGCTTGATTTAATTTCGCTGAATAGGCTACGATACAATCCCAACAATGCCGTCGATGATACGATTTACTTAAGCACCAGAGCAACAGATACATAATTTTATAAAAGCCTAGTAGTAAGCGCATAGACAATTATAACGAAAACAAATGCGTCCCATTTTCTCCCATTTTGGTCATATGTAAGCCGGCGCCAGGCAGATTTCTTTTCGCAATAGCCTTGAGAAGAATGCACAAGCATGCAAACATGTTTCACACACAGGACGGGTCGCAAGGAGACTAGTCGAGTTTAAGTGATCAATTAAATAATTCCTACATAAACTGTTAAAGGTAGTGATTTAATGTAGGCAAAGGTAGTGATTTAATGTAGACCAGATGTAACGTGGTGATAGCTTAACATTAAGTCTATTGTCTTACCCCAAGCCCCCCAAAAAGTATGCAGTTTCTAGTACATCTGTGGAGCCATAACAAGGGCCTGTTTATCGTTATTACTTGATAAAGAACTAAAGTGGTACATGGATTAATCAAAACAAAAACTAGTTTACCATTTCCGTATATTGTGCCTACAGTATCTACATTATGTCATGATGACAGATCTTTAAACAATTCTGTGGTTGTAATATTGTTGCTGCTTTGAACACATTGTTTGTGTTCTGCTTGTTATGAGATGATAACATGTTACAGTATTGACTCGGGAAGCCTTGATGAAGGTAACAGTAGGAGCCCCCAACAAACAGACACACATGGAATTTATCCAGGCGGTGTGAAGTGGGGTCGTTGTCACGTTGGATGAGTAGGGGTGAGATTGAGCAACACGTCCTTTGCAAACTACATGTTACATCAGGTCTGCTGTACAGGTTAGTCATGGCAAAGCTTTAAACTCAACATGGGGTTTCAAAGTAATAAAGTGAAAGGCATTTAAGGAATGACATGCCATAATACAGCCAAAGGAATATTTGTGAATATAATGAAATTCTAGAATTGGTCATTTGTGGCATTCATACAAACTATCTACCACATGCAAAGTACATTACAATGCCTTATATGTGGTATTATAATGGTATATATATATATATATATATATATATATATATATATATATATATATATATAT
>NC_045739.1:13981760-13983601 GCF_008692095.1 Etheostoma spectabile | reverse complement strand
ATATTTATATTTATATATATATATCAGAAAATGCTAGGAGATAACTCTGAAAATGAGACTATTTTAGCCAACTCTGACTGTGTCCTACTGACCTGTAGGTTAGCAAGATACACACAGCTCAAGCAAGGCAGTTAGCAAGGCCTGTAATCCATCCTGGCCCCAAATCAGTAAATGTCTTCTGAGCCTTGGCTTGACTTCACAGATTAACGGCCATTGGCTAATCTGACCACTGCTACACAGGAAGTACGTATTGTGACTCGTGTGGTGCATACTGGCTTTGTACACCTTGCATTACCCGCAACTATCTACATTTGAATTACCCACGCCGCATTTACATTTGGAAGGTACTTTACAATGCAAAATCCATACAGAAATTGGCATCTTGACAGCATTGTCTTGAAATATGCATATTCTTTCAGGCTGTCAGAAATGTCCCGTGGATTAGCATACAGAACTGTATAAAATCAGTGAGTGTTTACAATCGTTATTGTTTTTACATTGGAAACAACATCATGTGTTCAATAATGCCCTTGTGGTCACTAACCACCTCTTTAAGTGGTTTTAGTTATTCACCATTGCTGTCAGTTGTCCTGGGTGCATTTACAAAAAGAAATGTTTATTCCCAAAATGAATACATGGCATTTCAAAGTAAAACATTACTACATTACCAACCTAAACCAAAAACAGTGTTACATACAGTGTACCGTATTTGCTTTGGGGTAAGCGGGAATGCAATCCTAAAACTGATAACATTTTACAGCTTTCTATTTCAAAGGTTTCTCCTTCTCTTGGCTCAAAGTCAGGTTGAGGTCCATGTTTAACACTGAAGTTAATGGGTTCAGTGTGTCCTAAGGAGGGGGGATGAGTATGCACACATCCACACACACACTTATGTTTTAATTACCAATAATAACCCCTCACAGCCAAACCCAGCATCCAGCTAGCCAGAGGCATTTCACATCTAGACTTTCCCCCCAGTGTTTTGCAATCCTGGTGGCCCACTGGGCCAAAGTTGCCCCCCCACCAGGCCTAAGCCACTGGGAATTATTTTTTTTAAAGGTATATTTAAGATTGTTTTTAAACTTGGTTGAAATCGTAGACATATTTTCTAATCTCCATTTAGCTTAAAGCATAGGTCATATAGCTTTTGTTAATTCTCAATTTCGCAACTCCATCCATGATTCTGTTATTACAGAAACTATTGGGCTCCATATTAATGCTACCATCAGTCCATGACTGGCCCCAGCCACGCCCTTGCCATAAAAAGACACGTGTCACTGAGCTAAACAACTTTTTTGGCGGAAACCCGTCATCCCATGTTTAAACAGAGACCAGATATGAACTAATGCCACAAGCCTTTGTGATCCTTGCAAATGTCAGTGGGTACATTTTTACCCCAAAGATGATAAATGCAACACTCCTATGTCAGTGAATGGTAATATCGAACATTAGGGTAGTCTTGGTACCTTAATTTACCACCAGAAATGTGAGTGTGAGTCAGCATTAACATACATGTGGTTGAGATACTTTATTGGAATTCGATGTTAGGTTATTTATGAAGCACAGACTTCCATTTTTGACAGATGAGACCATATGATGATGATGATGATGATGATCAGCAACTAAATGGTATAGTTGTTATCCTTATTTACATCTACAAGCTGTTGTTTTATTTTCCAGGTGGTAAAAACCCAATCCATGCAACTGTAGCAAGCTGAAACAGGTCCCCTAGCCTGGGGCCCATTGTTACTCACCGTAACGGCTTGTCCAGCAGGCTTTGAAGGTGTTGGGAGTCAAGCAATACAACTTGTTCCTAACAGACACACCCTCAATGGACACCC
>NC_045739.1:13961002-13981750 GCF_008692095.1 Etheostoma spectabile | reverse complement strand
CCCCACCCCCCCCCACACACACACACTACACTAGTTTCATAAATGCTTAGCAAATATATATGTTTAATTTTAATATAATAAGAGTGAGTTTTTGGGCCTGTGACTTAATTGCACATCCCCAACAGAAAACCACTTGTGTTAAATAATCTTATTTGCAAGTTCTCACATACTGCCAGGAGCATTTGCATTTTATTGGTATTGACAAAGAGGCTCACAGTACTTGCTTTTTCTTCAGCAACAGCAACATTGACATCCTGAAAAATCATTGTGACTGGTATTGTTGTACCTGAAACCATTATTCCTAGGATAACAGATCATTATGTTTAGCCTTTCTTTTTATGGTCATTGGTCATACTGCAAATAAGAACTAGCTTTATAATTTGCATCATTGCAGTAGTCAAATGGAATGGTGTCTGCTCTGCTATATGATTATTGGACTCTAAACCTTCCAACTTTATATTTTCTGATGCAGAAAGGTGTTGTATCGCTATTTAAACTGTAGTAGGAATAGGCTGGAAGTTATCACAAGCTCTCAAATTTTTACATAAATGACAATGCTTTTTAGTCCGTTATCAATTTAGATAATATAATTGGGTGTCATCTTATCTTATTAAAGCACCATCATATAACCATGCTAAATATGTGAAATATAGTACACAGTAATATTGCAATGCTTCTTTGCCCTAAACCAGATTTTTTGAACATTCATCAGTGGCAGACAGTATAATGTGTTTGTGTACATGCTATTTAGCCAGATATTTTGTTTTCTCATGATATGTCAGGTGTACCTGAGTTAGTGAACCTGCTGCCCCATCAGGATAGTTTAGACAGGATACCCAGAGGGAGACTGCATTCAGAGCTGGCAGGAACCACCAGCCAAGCATTGGCACAGCATTTGTCGGCATCGCCTGCTTTGTGACGTTGCAGCGGTATGCATAGAATGCTTGTAATGCGCGTTAGCTTTGTCAGGCAGATTGAAAATGGGACGCACATATACAATCCTTTGAACCACAAAAACAAAAGTCTGTCAAATAGGTAAGACAAATCCCATGAGTTGTAACTATAAACAGGTCACACCCACGCTACATGTACATTTTCACACAAAAAACACATGTTGCCTTGGTTATATACCGAAACGGTCAGGCGGGTTTCTGAAGGTTTTTTCAGTAGTCACATGCCGTACAGTGCAGTGCACACGAACACTTGCAGAAATGAATAGGACTGATTCATCTGGCTGCCTCATTGGTCTCTGTGTGGTTACCCTGGAGATGGAGACGAGCACCATGAACAGTGAATACTGTCAAAAACCATGAGACCCCATCCCCTGACACTTCCCACTGTAATACCACTCTCGGTGCTATCAATAGATGCACAATCAGAGCAGTGTGGCTGGAGAAACAGTAAATTATCCTGCTTCTATACTAAAATTGTGAGAAGTAGAAGAAAAGGGAGGGGTGGCAGTCTTTTCATGGCTTCATACTCCTTTTTTCATGCGCCTCTATTTGCCCCTCCCTCCCTTCCTCTCTTAAGGCTACAAGACATCCCTGACCTTTTTTTGCCTGCTACCTTTCTCTTGTTCCCTCCTCAACCTGTTTCTGCACAGGCAACACTAAAAACAAGTGTTGGCCCCACCCATAGTCTATGCATGATACACTATGTAAAAGACAGCCATTGATGTGCCAGCTTGATGCACAGTTCATCTGCTGGCACATCACTGGTTGTCTCTTCTTATAAGTATGCAGCAACCGTCAAGCTTCTGGTGACCTCTGATGATCTCAACCAATTGCGTTCCCTGTCACTATTGTGAGCCTGCAGTTTCTAAAATGGCTGAAATTCAGGTCACAGTACAGGCGGAACGTTATGCCAGTGACATATGTGTCACCTCCCCTCTATCCCATACATATATATGTGCATTCCCCACAGAAACGCACAGGTTTTCCTGTCACCCAATTTGTTCTTCCCAGATGAGCTGTTGGGTCGCATCGCCTGTTGGAAAATCTCACAGTCTGTCTGTTTCCTCTTCTCATCCAGGGTGACAAAGTAACACCAGTCACCAGTGAAATGCTGCAAAATCTCAGGCTATGGCTACTGAATTTGCCATCTGTGTTTGGAAATAATCAAGCCAATATTCTGTTAAAATCTTTTTCTATTCTGCAGATCCAAATATCTGTTGATAGAGACTAGAGATGGCTAGTGAATGTTGAAATTTGCCAGATTTGTAGCCTTGTAGAAAAGTTAGTGGATACTTTTATTCCTACCATCATACTATCCAAGCTTCTCTTTGCCAAGTTTTCCATGGCTTATACATGCAGTGTTGAATCAATGACCTATTCAGATGTGTTCAGTTAGCCTTTGATTTTACCCAAGTGGTGTTAGGTTGAGACGTTGAAAACCAATGTCATTTTGACTTTCAATCAAACAAAACACCAGGGTTTTGAATAATAGTCTGATAGCCCTGACATGTGTTTAAATTCAAGACCCTTTTTTCAGACATCTGTCCCCCACTGCCCTACATTGAGACAATATAGTGTATAGTGTCAGTACATCAGGATATTCCCTTTTCAGTCAAAGAAGAAGACAAAATTGGCCCAAAAGGCAGAAGAGCTGGCTGCTATGCAGGGGAGTACTGTATATAAATATGAGCAGTATGTAAATGTCGTACCAGCTGGCAAGGCCGGTTCCAAATTCATGACTTAACATCACCAGCCTTGGAGCTGGCTGCCTCTGCCTGGTCCTGTAACCTGGCCAACTCTCAGTCAGAGCTGTGTGGTGACGACTGGGGCAATGTCCACACAAGAGAAGTTCATTTTTCCACCAGAAGATGATGGTGGATTTTAAATGTCACCAACCACTTTCACAATTTTTCCTGTTCCAGTGAATATAGCTTTAAGCATTTACTGGTAGTTATGTAAACAATGACACTTTGTTTTTCAATGTGGCAAATAGGGAAGACAAGCCAGGTGTTGGCTAATGGTTTTGGTTCCATGAGTGCCAGAAACAGAGTGGATATGAGTATGTTCTTTCTGTAGCGGCTCCGAATTGTATTGATTGCTCTGAAGAATTTACTAAATTATGAGGTTCAGGTCCAGTGTTTTTTCTAATTTGTATACCCACCCACAGGCTAACAAACAAATTTGTCGCCTTCTTTCCATCCTCTCTTCTTCAATCTTCCCCTCACTCTCCAGGGCTACGAGTGGAGCAGGAATTGGTGACATCTTATCCACAGGTGGTGGTGGTACGAGTGCCCACACCCTGGGTGCAGTCAGATAGTGACATCACTGTGCTGCGCCACCTGGAGAAGATGGGCTGTCGGCTAATCAACCGTCCCCAGGCCATACTCAACTGTGTCAACAAGTTCTGGACCTTTCAGGAGCTGGCAGGCCATGGGGTGCCTCTTCCTGACACCTTCTCTTACGGTAAATCTTGAGGTTTATCTTTTTCACAGTGTTGGTATGTAGTGGTGGCACTGTGTTGTTTTAACTAAGATGTCTGAAGCAGTGTGCTTCTTTGCCACCATAATCAGCAAGTCAGTTGATGAATGTGTGATATAACTAGGGCTGGGCGATAGGGAGAAAATCAGATATTACGATATTCTTGACCAAATACCTCGATATTGATATTGTGGCGATATTCTAGGGTTGACAATTGGTGCTTCACCAAAATATCTTCACACTTAGATTTTAGATAAATAATCATCAGTAATGTGGACACAATGTGTATGTGGGGAAAAGGCACATTATAGAACAGCTACAACAGTCTGGTAAGTTCAGAAAAAGTACATCACTTTACTGTACTTTAAAACCAGTCAAAGATAACACTTATATCACGATAATAAGATGTCCAAAATCTATCTACGATATCTAGTCTCAGATCACAATATTGATATAATATCGACATATTGCCCAGCCCTAGATATAACTGGCTTTATTTAGAATTTTAATACTAATCTACCTCCCAGTGTGTGGACAACAAGTACAGAATCTACAGTGCATTTTACCTTAGCTAGGCCTCTTGGGGTTCAGTGCAGACTAGGGCTGCACAATTAATCAAATTTTAATCACGATCACGATTTTGGCTTCCCACGGTAAAATTTGCGTAATCAAGAGATATTTTAAATGCGCCATTCCGCAAATTCCCATCTACCGCTCCGTAAACCACTGTCTGGTTATGTCCCAGAGTTATACCTCGGTCACAAGGTTTACCAGTAAACGCAACATTTTGTCTCGTCTGTATTGTTTTTCAGACAAGTCGGTGCTAGTTAGTGTCTGTTAGCTCACAAGGCCCTAGGGTGCGACTAACATTTTTCCTAGGTCGCACCGGTGCATCTAACGTCCTCGCATCCGTTGCCTCTCCACAAACGAAGCAATGATGTTATATCGATATGGTTTAATTTTGCGTTACATGACCCATTTCTTCTGTAAAGCCGTGCCTGTGTTTGGATCTTTCCTCTCACTCTTTGTGCAGCCACGCCCTCATTCACTCACACACGACTCCCAGCAACACGGAGAGACACAACAGCGGTCCACACTTCTGACATATCTCCACAGTTTTATTTGTTATTTACACAGCTGTATATTGTTAAGCATGAGAGACAAGCCTGTATTTTTTACCAGTGTTTCCGCTGGTAACCCTGCTATCGCGGCCGCCACGGCGAAAAAAACAGAAGAAGTTATTGAATGCAACTAACTTCAGTCCGTTGAGTAATAGCGTGTGAGCGCAGCGCAGTGACGATACAGACATTAAGAGGAATGTAGCACAATATTGATGTGAAAGCAGTTATAAATAGACTGTGACAAATTAAATTTGTTTTAGTTAAAATCAACAAATAATCGTGATAATTAATTGTGATCTCAATTTTGATCAAAATAATCGTGATTGTAATTTTGGCCATAATCGTGCAACCCTAGTGCAGAATGCAGACTGTGAATCCCTTCAACAAATTATACATAAAAGTGTTATACAAAAATCCACAAACAAATAAACACAGACCCCCCCCCATCGTGATTTGTGTTGTCTAAAAAGTTTATGGACAGTTTAGGTCAGTGATATTACTTTTTCCATTTTAGTCAAATTAAATTAAAACAAGTTTGCACAAGCTATAGATTATGTAAAACAAAATAGTAAATAGTGTCTCTAAGTATGTATACACAAATTAAAAGGGCGTATAACTGCATACGCTACAGTTCTCATTAGCATAAACAAGTATTGCTGTGTCAACAATGTTGTTTTTTGTCATTTCACTCACATTAGTAGCTTCACAGGATTTAGTCCACTTGTGTCTCTGTAACAGATTAATAAACTCAGTCAGACAGTCACTACTACACTGCAATTACTCAAACAACAGAAAGGAAATCACATTTATATACCTGGTCAAATCCTTATAGCTGTCAACTTAACTTTGTTTATCATTTTCACAATTTCTCTAACACCACTGATTTTAACTTATTGTTTCTAAAGGCAAGATATGTGGGGATGCGGCCCTCACAACGCAAGCCAGGCTGTTGTTTTATTTGTTTGTAGTTTGATGGTTATGAGACGAAACAAAGGCTGACCAGCAACACCACACATTTCTTTCTGTTTTCTAAAAATTGACAGTGCTGTGGGGTTTGTGAGAGCAGACAGAGAAGGATACAGACAGAGAAAGAAAGAAAGAGGGGGTGTTTGGCCTACATTCCATTTGTCTCTGCACAGTAGGCCAGGCGATGCATGCCGAGCGGCTGGAGAGCTTATGTAACACCAAGGCCCCACCCCATGCCCCCCTCATGATTTTTCAAAATAAAAGATACCATTGCCTTACTCCTGCCCTCCACCTCAGCAGCTTATGACGTGGTTGAGCCCATATTTGCTGTCCCCTCCTCCTACTTTCTCTCTTTCACTGAAAACACATGTGAACCAGCGCATCTGGAAAAAGCCGTGTGACGGGTTTATGCACATCTGTTTCCTTGACCAAATACCAGACAAGACCAAACAGGCAAACAAAGATGGTAGTAGGGATGAAAAAACAAAGAAGTTATTAACCTACATTTTTCAATATTTCTTTACACATTTTTCAATCATTTCTTAAGCCAAAAGCAGAGAAAGCTGAAGCACATCTGTTGCTTCTGCTGCCATTCTGAGTCAACGTCAGATATGGTCAGCTGCTTCACATTAATGCATCTCTCAGTGACTGCTCTGTTCCATTATCATGAATCAAGCAGCAAAAGAGGTATCCGCTCAGGACTATACTCCTACAGCCTTGTTGTTTTGAGTCACTTCTGTTGCCATAGCAACAGGCTACATTCCCTCCCCCCACCATGTTCAGTGGCAAAAAATGTGTGTGCTATCAACATAAGGACGATTTTTTAATATATATTTTGTGCGTGTGTGTGTTTGTATGTTTTTTTGTTTGTGTGTTTGTGTGTATGCATGGTCATTTCCCAGGAGGGCATGACAACTTCCGTAAGATGATTGACGAAGCGGAGCCACTGGGCTACCCTGTAGTGGTGAAAAATTCACGTGGCCACAGAGGTAAGACCATCAGTCTATTTTCTTCCTGACACCAGCTCTATTCACTATGCCACGCCTCAGAATTCTGTATGCTGCAGGGCAGGTCCCTAATGGCAGCTCAGTTCACCCTTACATGAAATTCATTGTCAGAGTGTTAAATGATTAGGGTGGTGCTGCAACGAAACAGAAGCTTGTAATGTTTGCAGCATGGCTGCTAGGTTCATCATTTTTGTTTCGAATAAACTGACCCTAGTTCCCTCATTTTGCATGAATTCACAGGGGGCTTGTGTGGAAGGTTTGAGCCTAACCATTAATGTTGGAGATAAGCCCCAGTGTCTGCCGACCCATTAGCCTTTTCCTATTCATAGTTATTGACACTAGACTGCCTCGCCAAGGAATAACAATGTACCCTGGCCCAGGCTGCCATCACAGTGCATTGTTAGGGAAAGCAGCCGTTGGTCACCTACTAACTTGACTCTTTTTATGGAGTTCCACGTCTTTATTTCCCTCTGTGGCTGACCATTGTCATTTGCTAAAGTCCAGCTTGCCTTTCTTCTGCTGAGCAAATATAAAGGCCTGTAAACATACATAAAGTACTGTTTCAAAGTCTTAAGAATCATTGGTATTAATAAGTCAATACTAGATCCCAAATTTAAATTACATGTGCTCTTCCTGGCCAGTTGTTGGGAGTCATAGGACCATTATACCATTTTTTTAAAGTGTGCATGCCACTGTCCACCTTGACTTCTTCATGATGTTAAAAAAGGATTGCCTTGTCATCTTGTTTGGATTGCCACTTACACACAATGTACACACACATAGCAATCACAAGATTGTTCCTGGTGCTGGATCAGGGCTTGACAACCAGGAGACAGAGCCAAGTGGTGCTAATTAAAACAGGCATTTTCTATCCTCTGTGAGAAGCAATTCTGTGGCTGCTAAGAGGAGTGTGCCATCCATTATATAAGAAACGGGAACTGACATTAGACTTGGTCAGCAGAAAGAGCTTCTTGAGGAAGTTATCCCACCTCAACTATAATACCAACTATAATATCACCCAAATGTCAGACCTTCCAAGCATGTTAATATAAACAGGTCTACATTATCCTGACTGCCTGAAATCAAGCTTATCTTTCCCTTCTTCCTTCATCTTATATCTCCTTCCCTTTCCCAGGCAAGGCTGTGTTCCTGGCACGGGACAAACACCATCTGACAGACCTGTGCCACTTGATCCGTCACGATACCCCCTACCTGTTTCAGGAGTATGTCAAGGAGTCGCATGGCCGTGATGTTCGGGTGGTCCTGGTGGGCGGTCGTTTCATCGGCTCAATGCTACGCTGCTCCACTGATGGTCGCATGCAGAGCAACTGCTCCTTGGGTAGGCAGACGCCCAAGAGTAACGATGACACATTGAATTACTAAACTATTGAGCACTGTCACACACACATATTACATTACTGTCCGCTCTCCCTTACCCTCATTACAGTTACCACCAATGCCAGCTCTGCTACACGGGAACAGGTCTTTTTTTGTTGCAAGTTTTAAGAGTAGTCTCTTATCATAGATATATAAAATACATATATTTTTATTTTGAATGTACTGATTATTTAAACCATACAGGATCTTGCTTAAAGTTTTTTTTAAAACATTTAAACGTAATAGATACTTGCAGACTAGTTTCTTTTCTGTGAAAATCGCTGTTTTTAATGGGGAAAATGGCATCCACGTGAATCGTGTAGATCCAAAGGGGGGGTGTACAATTTGCCATTTGTATTCTTCTTCACAGTAAAACATATTTGGTGATACGGATACAACGCAATGTTAGTTCAATGTGAATGCTAATACGGCACCGGTGCCTTAACAACCATTATCTACCGGGCCAAATAGCAACACGGTTTTGGTGCCACTGAGTAAAGAGGTGTCACCTTTTTCAGCCGTTCTGAGTTTGCAGATATGGAAATAGACAGCCATTAATTATTAACAAAGACCTGTGTGCCACATTTAAAGTGTCACAAGGTTGCTCTAATCATTACTGTATTGAGGACAATATTTAATGGTCATAGGTTCATATAGGTCAATAGGTCATATGGTTCATTGCTCCATCTGCTATATAAACCACTTTTGAGAAACAGTGCCAAATCAACAAGCTTGTCCTGAATCTGCCCTGGAGACATGAAGCAACACAACATTCCAGCTGATGGGACTGATTTTCAATGTCAGAGCATGAGCCGTTTTGGTCTAGTTGAGGCTGTAATGCGCTGCGACATATTTAGGACACCAGTCATCCGATTATTCTGCATTTATGAAACAGATCATGTTGACACTTGCACTGACAATATCTGATGTGATATGTGATTCGATGTTATTAAATATTTAAAATAGCAGAATTCTTTTAAAATGTTTCTGAAATCAATCACGTTTTTTAAGACTGCTCTTGAGTCATAATAGATTATTTTTTATCTTGATGGTGAAGTTAACTAGTTTGATGTTTCTGTCTCTGGATTGTTAGGTGGTGTAGGTATGATGTGCCCACTGAGTGAGCAGGGAAAGCAGCTGGCCATCGAAGTGTCGAACATCCTCGGCATGGATGTGTGTGGCATTGACCTTCTGCAGCTCAATGATGGCTCATTTGTGGTCTGCGAGGCCAATGCCAATGTGGGCTTCATCGCCTTCGACCAGGTCTGTGGCATGGATGTGGCAGGTATTGTTGCCGACTACGCCCTCTCGCTGCTCCCCAGCCGCCTCACTCGTAAGATGTCCCTGCTGTCCGTCGTGTCGAGCACCAGTGAGACCAGCAGTGAGCCTGAGGTGTGCCCTGTTCCCACTGGCGGTGGCTCACTGCCCGAGGCTGTCTGCAACATGAGCATGGGATCCACTTCCAGCGAGAGTGACCCGGAGCTGGCTGAGCCCTCCCAGTCCTCGCCCTGCCAGTCCACAGCCCCCACCCTGCCCGATCTCCCAGACCTCCCCGATCCAGCCTACAACTTCAACACCCTTCTCGCCAATGAGATCAAACTATTGACTGAGTAAGATTCAAGCAGCTTCATGCACACACAAACACCACCAAGACATATTGAAAACACGCATATACACATCTGTACGCATGGCAACAGAAGTTCCTTTTAAAAACACATATTGATCCAAAAATATGAAAACATCGGAAGAGCAGAGAAAAACCGAACACACATACAGGCACAACCACAGAAATACAAATGCCAAAACATGAGCCTTCTCCTACTAACTCCCTTCAAAAATAACAAAGATCTGAGGCTGCTCCCCTGACTCTCCTCGCTTTGCACCTCTACTCCCAAACTGCAAACCCCACTATCCAAACTTAGCTCACACTGCAGCATGCTGGCAAGAGTGCATACAAAAACTGCCTATTTGGCCTCTCCTAGGTTCAAGTCTGCAAAATATTGAGGGGGAAGGTGACTGCTTTGTGGGGAGGGTGTGGGATTCCCATAAAGGCAAACACCTGCCATATTTGTATCCTTACTATACCATATTATTTAAAGGAGAATCTACAGCATGTTGTCATAAAAAGGGGTTTCCTTATGATACCGAAGTAAGGTTTGGGGAATTGGAGGTGAAATTAAATGTTTTTTTAAAGTGATAAACTTTTTGGGAGAGGAATACATTCTTATGCTTGGCACATTATACTGACAGATCCAATGTAGCAACATAGTGCTCCTGTCAAGGACACAGAACAGGATGGGGACCAGCAGCAACTGGAGATGGAGAAATTTCATGTCAAATTTACTGCTATTCATAAGGAGACATGAATTCACTACATGATATGTAAATCCAACTACAACATAATGTATACGCAATGTTTTAACTCTTCTCTAAATACAATCCATAAAATCCCAATAATACCACAATGTAGCCGGAGCTACAAGACACAAGCTAGCTGCTTCATTGAGTGAATAAGAGGCTGACGCTGTGCTGTCAGAACCATTTTCCTTTCATGCTTAAAAAGGAAAATTATCAACTCAGATTACAAACCCACAGCACCAGAAAATTATCCTTGGTGCTAACACGGTGTCCTTTAATATATTCTCTGTTTACTGTGAATGAAGCAGCTAATGTAAACGTAAGAAAAAAACCTGCCCTAACATGTGCAAGGTAGTGGAAATAACAAATAGCAGTTCTGTTTGAGAGTCAAAACCTGGAATATGAAAATGACTTAAGTGCCATGACTCAATTTTGGATTTTATATTCCTAGACAGCTTGTTTGGTTAGCCTTACCAGCAGCAGCAGTCTGCTGCATTTTAAAATTCATAATGTCTAGCACTTTATGATAAACCAATGCATTATTTTTTCTCTCTCTCGCTCAGATAACATATTTAGGAAACATGAGAGTGTGAAAGCTGCGTCTACACCTGCGAACAAAATATACCTCAAAACAGTGACTTCTCACTGCCACAGGATGACATATTCAAACATACAGAACATATCAGCCAGGATCCTTGTGGTTATCAAATGGCCCCTGATATACCAGGTGTTCCTTCCCTTTATGTCTAAGAGCTAAAAAGGTAGTTGTGTATTATTTTTATTCCTTTTTATTTTTTTAGCTGTTTTTGTAAATATATAGGTAGCAAATTAACTTCAGTGCATACTAGTATACAGCTAATGAAACTGGAACGGCTGACATAACTGCCAACATTGACATTTTTCATAAGCTATTGTAGACCAATTTGTTTGTACAGACCTGCAATATTGAAAGGTAAACTAAAGTTTGGTGCTAACATTTATGGATTTGGTTAGATGTGTTTTCTCAGTCATATGATTTGTAGATTATACTTTTGTTGTTTTCACCTTGTTTTTTGATAACGTGAAATGAAGGATCCTACACACAACATATGTTGGCATGATGTACAAATAAAAAATGGGAACTATTTTTTTGCAGTCTCTTTGAACAGAATGTCACTTTTTTCTTTCTTAAAAAAAGAAAGGAAAACAAAAATCCAGGGATTTTAGTGGCCAAGAGCGTATTGCTTGCGTTTTTTGTTCTTGTACATTTACCTCCTGTATGCCTTCTGAAGTAACATAGAGGTAGGGGATGCTAGGATAAATGCCATTCATTAAAGGGGATTCTCGGTATTTTCCAAGCTTGACCCTATTTCCCCATGTATTCGTGTCCAAGTGACTAATGTGAACAAAAATGTTTAAAATTGGTCTAGTATCGAGCAAGAATGCTGTAACCGGCAGCCGCAATCCGGGCTGCAATGTAACCCTATAGGGCAAATGCGCACCGTCAGTTTTCGTCCACTGAAAGTTCCGTTTTTGTCACTGACATTATATGTGTCTGACTGATAATGGAAAGATGGGGAAGTTTCATTCTGAAATCTCAAAAGGTGACTTGTAGGACCCATGGATGTTTATTGTGTGGAACGTGAGTGAGGAGAGAGGAGTTCTGGGGAGTTTGTTGTTTTGGAATACAGACAGCATAGCTTTGTGTTATCTAACAGATTTTCAATTGCGCATTTTTGAAAGTTTGCCAAAGAAATGTCGAGCTACACTTTGCACAGCTTTTTATAGATGTTAACTTTGGATACGGACAGGCTGAAGTTGAGGCTAGTTTTGCTACAGCTTCAAAGGAATCCTAACAGTGCGGTCCATACACTGCGCCTTGCAGACCATCTGGTCTGCAGTGACCATTTTGAGCGTGGATGACTACTGGCAGCCAAAGAGGAGATGAAATCCTATACCAAAGCACAAGAAAAATGCTGTTCCAAGAGTGTTGAGCTGCAGACTGAGTGGAGGTAAGCTAATGCTATTAGCTAAGGTTACTGTGTTGACCTGGCATCAGTAAGTTACACACGAAAGCAGGGCAGGATAAGGGCAGCTTTTTCATCTTCCCATAATGTAGTCAGACACTTTGAATACCAATCTGTGCCTGTCGATGACAAAAACAGCACTTTCAGTGGACAGAAATTGACGGTGCGCATTTGCACTATAGACTCACATTGCAGCCCGGTTAGCGGATGCAGGTTACAGTATTCTCACTCAATACTGGACCAAAGAATAGTCACTTGGACAGAAATGCATGGGAAAATAGGGTCCACCTTGAGAAATACTGAAAGTCCCCCTTTTAAGTATAATTTACAGCTCTGATCAAAAGCACAATTGTAAACCCTAAGTAGTTCTACGTAGAGACGTCATGGTTTTTAGACTAATAACCCTTTCTGTTGAAGACAACTCAGGGAAGCAGCCTGGATCTCACCCCTGACACCCAATGGCACGATACACCCATCCTAGCCTAGAGACATGTCAAAAACATTACACATACCTACAGGCAGACAAAAAGATAAACAATGAAATGAAACACAATGAAAAAAAGGTTGTAAACTACAGTATAAGACAATGTGGTGTATACCATGGTTAACATGCACTTTTTTTCCTTGCTTGTTTTATATTGTTCCTTGTTTTCTTCCTTAATTTATGCTATTTTTTTAAAGAAAAAAGTGGTTTGCGCACTAATATTGTCTCAATAAAGTGAAACCGCTGTGAAGCTTGATTTTATTTTCCTTTTTTGTGGGCAGAATTTACTAACTGCCCGGAATCTAACAGGGGCCTGCTTGAGGGGTGCCAAATCTAAACCCTGCAGACAACAGGAACGGCAGCTTTTATTTTATGTCTGCTGCCAAGTGATCACAGTGGCTCTGCTGAGAGAATAACACCATTTACACTACTTTAATGTTGACCGGTATCTAAATAATGAAAGTCTCTGACAAACAAACTGTGAAATCCGCTGATGTCCACTCACCTGACATGCAAGGGCCGGTGGGCTTCATCATCAATAAGTCACATCCAAACATAAAAGCTTATATGAGTGAACTATCTCCAGTTGTTGTCCTCGTCTTTTTATTGAAGCCTGTGTCATTCAACATTGTGTATGTTAAGTGTCAATCAAAGGTTACATATCCTCAAGAAATTAACAAGCCAGCCATAAGAAAGAGTGAAATGTTCATATCTCTCTTACAGCCCTGCTTTTTAAATCTGTACTTTACACATCAGCCATATGCACACAGAGCACAGCTACCCATTTCAGGTTCATTTTACTGTGACCCAGCAACTTCCACAATGCCTTTTCATTGTCTGGTTTCCTCTGGGAGCAATGCTTTACAGGTCATAGTTGTGTCAAGATCCCAGTTCAGGTGGGTTTCTTTCTGCTTGGTATTTATAGATCAGTGGCCATGAAAGAGGATACAAGGCATGGATGCTACTGAAAGAAACGGGCGCTGCATGCTAGTGACACAAGGAAGGAAGACAAACGTATGTAAATCATGAAATGATCGGAAGTGCATTGGCCTGCTTGGTGCTTGGACAGCCTGGAACAAACATGTAGGGACCTCTGGACTAGTCACTGTGTACAACAACACAACAGAGCACAAGGTTACTATTTAATTCCAAACTGCTGCTAATGTACATTTGGCTCAAAAATTAAAAAGGGAATATATGGAAATTTAAAATGTTTCCATGTTTTGCTGCCTCTTGACACGTAAAAATGAATCTGAATGCCAAAAAACTAACGTTTTGTTTTATAATTCAGTACTAGTAACACTAGTAGTGAGATGATTTTAAAAGTGATTCTTTTGATGTAATAAATGTTACAGAATTGTATATATGAAGGATTTCCCCGTCGTTAGGTTCATTTTATGTCAGTGTGTTTTAAAACAAACCTGAGGTTTGCTTAAAGGTTTACAATATGCTTTGATTTGCAGAAGGAAAATGCAATGTTCATGCGCTGTTGATCATATATAGACACTTAATGTCTTTCATTATATCTGCATATGGTGAATTGGTAATGAGGTTCTGGACTGCTAGGTACGAGGTAAGCAAAGACATTGCGTAAAAAATGGTTTTACCAAATGCAATCAACATTATTTTGTTATGTATCATTCCGACAGTGTTACAAAATGGATCCCCAAATCATGTAATTCAATAATGTGCAAAATGATGTAAATTTATACTCCCCCCCCCCCCCCCCTTTTTTTTAGATTGAAATAAATTTGAGTCATTATCAAAAACCAATGAAAAGGTCTCTCCCTTGTACTGCTTTAATCAAGCAAATATCTTTTCATTATCTGCTCACAATAACAATTCACAACATCTGGATAAACCCTCAATGACATCATCGGCACTGTACTCTTAAACTTTTTATTTGTTACCGATTCAGCTGTTTCTACATTTACAAGGGTGAATCAGTGTAGGGCTAAACAGATGTTTTGATGGAGCTGATCTCTAAGTTAAGGAATCGTCAGGGCAGGTATGGTGACTAGTCAGAACCAGGATGTGATTCTGTTGGCAGATTCTGCACCAGCTGCAGCAGGCCCTGGATGGGCTCTGTCAGGTCATGGTTTGGTATCAGCTGGCTGGCCTGCAGGGCAGTGCTGCCAAATCCAAGTGCCTGGCACACAAACGGAAACAAACACAGCAGCTGCAGCTGTTAGACTCTCTGGGGAGAATAAAACAGTTATATAATAATATCACTGAAAATTGGATTGCAACCTGTTCGGCTTAAACCATGCATGCCTAGATAAAAACATGCCAAGCCAATGTGGAATTCATTGGGGTTTGCAGTGGCATCTATGAAATTCCTGCAGATTTGTAAACGGCTGGGAATATGCATTGTGTATGTGTGTTTAGTGCTGTATCCACCGACAGGTCACTCAGTGAATACCCAGGTTCCTGTGCAGCCTAGTATTTTTTCAACTTAATAGTTTACAAATATAGGGGGAACTAGACAGTTGGACTGAACAGTATAACTTGGGCTCGGTGGCACAAAGTGTGAGCAGACTTGAAACTCTGAATACACTGAATTTTACTGTGGAGATCAAAAATACTTTTTAATAAACAGCCCTCTAGTTAGTTAACTTCCTGGCAGGGTGAACCCTGGTCCTTATTCCTTATACAATTAACAGCAGGAGGTAACTGTGCTGGTAAATGGTATTATTTTGGCTCTGCTTGGTCCCTAAGACCATTGTGATTTAACATGTTGACCTTAGAGAAAGTGCACCATTAAAAGAAGATAAAGAACTTGATATGTTCAGCAATTTAATCCCAGTATTTTTGGAACTGTGTAGCTGTTAAGGAAGTTAAAAGAAAACTCCTATTGTATTTCTTCCAGCCGTAACAACCCACCAAACCACCAGATAATAACATGACTTCCAAAACACATCAAACACATTAACGGTTTGGTGTTGTGTCTATTTATAGGTTTGCTAAATTGAGACTACTTGCACTTAGGCAAGTATAGATTAAAGATTGGATAAGATTGTATGGCTAAGACCCACTGAACTTAGACCCCCGACGAGGTTTTGAGTCTGTGGCAGTCACCATGCTGGTATCGAACGTCCTGTACAGTCAGTGGTATGGCCACAATCACGGCATTGCTGCCTCATTCTCTAAGCCTGCCTAATAAGCCAGAGATCATTCATCCCACATCTAAAGAGGTGCAATTCACACCGACAAATAGCAGCCAATTACATTAGAGAGAGACTGGAAATCAAGGTGGAAGTCAGAATGTTGAGACAAATCAACCCCCTCTAATTACCACTTCATCTTCATGACTTTACCAATTAGAGATAATCCCTTTTTGAGACGGCCCTACAAAGTAGGACATATAAGGGGAAACTATACATCACTGTGTCGAACTGAACCTTTAATGCCTGGACCCCTCATTGGGTGACTCACCTTTAGGGAGTCTCCTCCCAGGAACCACAACATTGCCAGGCAGTGGGCTATCAGTGCAACCCGAGTTGGGTCTTTTCTGGAGTCATTTTGCTCAAACTCCAACATGGTTTTTAACATCTTGTCCACTTCAACCAGCTGGGCTTTATCTAATTGAAAGTCATGGATAAAGACAAAGATGTCCTTTAGCTTTTACAGTATATTACCATGGGCATAAATACACTTGAAATGCAAACAACTAATTCATTTAATGCTTTTAATAGTGAATTCAGGTCTATCTACATATTCTGTTTAGTTTGTGTAAGTATCCTTCCACACACACACTTTTCCCTGGTAAACGTCCCAGGGAGCCTGGGAAATTGCATTGCAGCTAACAGGCTTAGCATCTTCTGTAGGGCAGCAGCTGCTAGAGGGTTGGGAGTAGTGGTGTGGATACTGCACAGCCAGAGATGTGTCAGCACTGGCCTCTAGTCTGCCCTAAGCATGCTAGTGTAAATCGGGGGTTTAGCTTTCGGATTGCACGGTAAAAAGGCTCAGCTAAATATAGATATTGTTGACCTTATTTTTTTTTGTGATATGCCAATGAAGCTGTTAAGGAAGTAGAGCTAATGATGAATTGGTGATGTAGTGAAGGATTGATAGACATAATGTAATGTTTTTTTCATATTACATTTGCATGTGTGTATTTAATAACAGGACGCACCATAAGAGGACTCCAACATGTCAGGATTTTGGACATTTTGGACGTGGGTCTTGAAGAGTTTGGTCAGATGGCAGTGCCAAGTACTTTCCACCTACAATTTGAGCAATAGAATATAAACCATGAAACACACGAACAAAAACAGATTTGGCCACATTGCCTCTTTATAATTACATCTGTTTTTGTTTTTTACCTGAGAGTACAAGGAACGAGCAATGGGCATCTTGCCCTGCTTGGTAAACACATCAGCCATGAGAAAGTAGCCACCACAGGTAACTGTGCTATCCAGACCATACTCCTCACTGGCAAAGTATATCTGAAAAAACAGGGACATTTTTTTTTACAAGGTGTATTCATATATAGTGGGGGGAGGTTTCAATGTTGGTGGGTGCACACAACAAAAGAGGTACAAAACATTGTACATCCTGACAAATGTACATCATAAACATCTAATTACAAGCAGTGAGACAAGTTCCTATGGTGTGTAAAGTGTGGCTTCACATTGATTCTCTCAATATCAATAAAGTTATTGAACAGTTGAAAAAACGTCATGTACTGAAGCCGTTTATGGTAACTGTGATACTTATGACACAGACATCATCTGCAAAGTTAAGCAGTGCTGCTTCCAGGTTTCCAGTCGCTGTGTGGAGGCGGCCAAGGCTCCGGTGCAGCCGGTGGCGGACTGCGTGACCACATTCTGGGCTCTTCAACACCGCCCACTCTGCCTGGGACAGGAGCTCTGTCACCCGGGCTAAATTACCCAAACCTGGAAAGTACAAATACACACACAAAATCATATTTATACAAACACAATCATGCACTAAAATACATAAGAAGGAGAAAGGAGACAATTTGAGCTAAGGAAACCATTTTGTGCTCCTTCCTCACCCATGTTAGCCTCAGCCAGCAGCAGGTAGGCAGGAACCATGTGGACAGTAGTGGGGCCATGGAGGTCTATGGAGCAGCGCAGGCAGAACTGGGCGGCAGGCAGAGCCTCCTCGTGTTTCCCCTCAAACAGCTTGCTCTGAGCCACCAACCGGCAAATTTCAATAAGTTCCGCCTAAGAAGGGAACCAAAACCAAAGTTCATGTTAGGTTACGTTTGAATTAGTTCATCGGGCTCTGCTTCCAGGAATATCACATACCAATTCACTGGAGTAAACCACTCTTATTCACTGACAATATTAGCTTGAATATCACTGTAGTAACATCCGGACATGAATTCCTAAACTTGCTTTGAAAATGACAACCAGACCAAGAACCAAAAAGGAACCTTAAAAATAAATTTCATAAAAATATAATACATTTCCGAAGACAATCTTTATCTTCAACTTTAAAAGGTGTTCTAAGCGATTTTAGGTGACGTTACTTCTTGTTGACATTGACAAAACCTCCTCCTCATCCCGTCCCCTCCCCCTCCCTTCTGTGCTTCCACACACTAACCCCACCCCCCCACCCCCAAATCCTTCTTGTATGTTATTGGCTGGAATACTGTTTGTGTATGCTTTGTGGTGCAGGTGGGCACAGTTTGTATTTGTTGCCGTTTGTAGACCCCGGGCTGTCTACAGAGACTGTGTGTTCTGGGGACAGGCGGATAGTGAGCCAATGTTTGCTGTATGTAACAACAAATATTGTAGCCTAAAACATGCGTGACATCGCTTAGAGCAAAATAACTTTCTCAGCTGTTTCTCCTTGAGCTCCCTGCAGTTATGTCAGTCACAGCACATGACAAACTCCTGTTGAAATAAAAGACTGAAGAGTAAGAACTGAGACTGTACTAATGAATCTCCTTTCTCTTTCTCCTCCTCAACTAAAATATCAGCCTCATTGTCTCGCCAACTTAATCTACTAGGGGTGCACGATTCAGAAAATGTCATGGTTCAATATGGATTTTTAGGCTCACAAATTGATTCAAAATCAATTTGATTCAAAAACGATTCGCAATTAAAAAAAACGATTCACAGTATGTAGATGTAGTTACTTTCCCCATGTGATAGTATACACGCCATTACATTAAAAAAAAAGAGAGAAAAAAAATATATATATATATATATATATTTAAGTCACTTTTAGGGAATTCTATGAATCGATTTTGAATCGGTAGAGCTTAAACTCATGAATGTGAATCAATTTTTGCACACCTCTACCATCTACTCTAAATGTTTTTCACAATATTTTTACTGTGTGTTTTTGCTGTTTAATTTCTATTGATTCACCATTACTGTTTCCTGATGATAACATGGTCTACGTGAGAATTTGTAAGAATCTATGCTGTTTTTGTTGTTGTTAGACAGGTTCGTTGTGTTCTCCAGGTTTGGATAGCACACACTTCCAAGAAGAAAATTTAAAATAGCCTAGAGATATACAGAATCCATGTTATTCTTAGCATTCTTGTCAGTAAGAAAAGTAAACAAGACTCATACTCAAAACAGGATGTCTGTGTGTGCATGTAATCCGATTGCATCACATACATCTTCACCTTTTTAAGCTGCATTTCAATGTGGCCATCCTGCTGGAGACTATAGAGTGTTGGGGTGCGAATGGGAACAAGCAACTGACAGATCCTCTCATGGATCCCCACCCAGTCAGCCTGCTGGTGCTCTTCATCACTGAGGAACAATATATATATATATATATATATATATATATATATATATATATATATATATATATATATATATATATATATATATATATATTTTAAAAGACAGCAACTTTAGGTCAATTATATTTTCCCAAACCAACTCCCTCCCTCAAGGCAATTCAATTTTATTTATATAACCCAATATCACACATCCCATATTTGCCTCAAGGGGCTCAGTGGCCTCAGATTCTTTCTCACCAGGCAGCCACCATGGATCCGGAGAGTCCTCCTGGCTTTGTGTTAAAAAAAAATTATGAATATGACATTTTTGCATTCTCTGGGCACAATGTGGCTGTTTACTAAGGAATCAAACCTGTTTCCCCTGCTATAATCTGAACAACTGAGCTGCAACGTGTATCGTTCTAAGTGTAAAATAGCAGTCTCAGTAAAAATGGTTTAAAAGTGTGGCTCAGACTAACTTCAAATCTAAAGACACAGTAACAAGTACAATCAACACTGAAATGTTTCTATGCAAGTATATATCAGTTGGTTTGAATTAAAGTGCAAAAATGTCCAAAGCAGAACCTCTATCCCATTTAAAAAATGTCAGGAGTACACAGAGGGCATGCTAAATTGTATGCCATTACATAAATGGTCTGTAATTTTGTTCATATGGCTCTTCTTTCCTGCACACTTGTGGAAACGGTCTTGGTTTTCCTTGCATTTTTTTCTACTATGATGTGTGTTCACACCAGCGTATTTGTGTTTCTGGGCTTGAGACAGAAGCAGCGAGCAGGCAGTGATCTGGCCACGTCACATCAACAGTAGCACTGACACACAAATCAAGGATCCTTCTCAGTTCCCACTCAGGGCCACTATACTTTCTTGTCTCTGCTGAGCTTTTTTTATTTAAATAATACCTTTTATCTGTCTAATGATAAACAGTCCCCATAAACATTAGTCTGGATACTAGTAAGCCAGCAGCCTGATAATATATATGGCTCATTACGGCATCCAATAAACCATTTTACTCCTAACACTGTGAGCTTTACAGACTTATTTTAAGCCAAAGTAACCTGTTACAAAGACATAAATCATGATGTTGCTCTGACAAAAAAACAAGAGCTAAGTCATCTCTTAACTGGATTTGAAAGTTGAGATATACTGTACTCATTGTAATACTGTACTTGCTTCAATTCTAATACAAACCCTCTATCCCTTGTTTTAAAGTAGGTCTCTCTCTCTCTCTCTCTCTCTCTCTCTCTCTCTCTCTCTCTCTCTCT
>NC_045739.1:13955507-13960992 GCF_008692095.1 Etheostoma spectabile | reverse complement strand
ATATATATATATATATATATATATATATATATACACACATACATGCATACACACACACAAAACTAACTAAGAAAACATTGGAGAAGCCTTTTGCAATCAATTATGTATGCACATAATGTAATCTGAAAACTGCTGCCCTGGTTAAAAAAAACAGTGCCACTGATCTCAGCTGGTATTCTGTATATTAATGGAATGCAATGGAAATTTCTAAGTAACCCCAAACTGTTGACCGGTAGCGTATATATGGCCATAATGTTTAATCTAATTTAAGAAGTGTGCTTGACTTGTAGCCTAGTTCATTTTAAAGGCTGGGAGAGAAGCAAGTTTAATAAGTGGCTGTAAGCTCCTTCTACGAGACTGGTTTAGTGGCTCATCCCTTCACATAAATCCCTGCAGGGGGGATGTCACCACGTGTGCCTCTTCACTCCCCATCCTGTATCAATGACAGTTTCACCAGGCACCATCTTACGATCTGTAATTCTGTAAATGATTCTAAAGATATGTCCACCTACGCCAAAGGTAATGCTGACTTACATAAACACAAGCTGCTGTGGACCGACTCAAACGGTCGAACATGCGCAGGCAACAGCTCTCTAGTCACATGAACAAAAAGAACCGTTTGGGGTGATTTCATTTCCAGCTGTTCCTCTCCCTCCTCGCTCCTGACCTCCTGACGCCACAGTCACGTGATCGCTCCTTATGCCGACGTGTTCTCTTTCTTGTGTTGCTGTGAAACAATATGGCGGACACTGCCACCTAACGTCCGGACCGTGATTTGAACAATCTCACACAAAATAATCACAAGACGACTTACCTTGTAGTATTCTAAATAAACGAGCTGACAACAATTGACACCCCTAAAGTTTATGATAAAACAGCTAGCTAATGTTAGCTAGGATAACTCAATCTTACCAGTAAAAGGTGACCCAACACTTAGTACATGGCAGGCGCGCTTCTCTTTGACAAAGTTCACATAACTTGTCTGTTCCTTTAGGAAGGGCAAGAGGAATCATCTTGGATGTGGTTCCTAAAACACGAGGTTTAGATTCCATTATCACGAGAAAGCCCGCTACTATGATAAACACCTAAACACACGTCCGGTATTGTGCTAGTGTTTTTTTAACCAAATAGCTAGCTAGCTGATGAAGCTAAGTTGTTGAAAAAGTGAACGATCGCTATGGCAACGACCTCAATTGTTTTCCTCTCTGCTGGCAAAGCCGAATTAATCAAGATCAGGTACAAACACACAATAACCACTAAACATTGTGTAACGTTAGATAGTTTAATATGATCAAATAATGTCTAAAAATGTTAATTACAGACTTATTTGGTATCAAATGTGCAATTTAATAGAATCAAAAACAGATGGTGTCCTCACAATAAATGTAACTATAAATGATTTGCACACCTTTTTTGTTTGTGATATTTATTGAAAGCACTAAATAGGATATATTATTGGATATCAGCTTTAGGTACAAAAATATACATATTTTCAGTTTGCTCTTGTGAAAATCAAAAGCTATTCAAATAGCTCATGACACCTACAATAATTAAAAAAGTAGGCTAGCCTACATAACACTGCTTTGGTATTTACCTTCCTTGGTCAACACAGGACAACAAAAAACTCTTACAACCTAGTAAGCATGTCTTAAAAAGAAGATGAGCATTGCATATTGAATTGATTTTGAGAATTCAATGTTCAAGAGAAAGCCCATTATTTTTTTGAGATGTTTCCAATGTAGCCTGAACATATCTACAATTCAAAACATTGTCACATTAAGCCTGAGCAAAAATCATAACAAAGGCATTTGTAACTCTGTGACTCCTGCATTATGTTTAAGACAAATAGTCAAGTGCATAAAAAAAATTCCATGAAATTTTCTTTCACTTTTTCCATGTTGTTTTCCTTTTCTGGTCACTCTTTCTTACGCAAGTGGATATATATGATCCCACTACACAGCAACAATGGGACACACACCCAGGCCAGGATAAAGCAGTAGCCATAGTGTCCTGATGTCAGTTCTCTGGAGTCCTGAAGGATTGCCTTATTGTGTAATGTGTAGATGAGAGCTGCAGAAAAGGCGTTCAGCCCTAAAAAAACAAAAAAGAAGAAAGAAAATTAGATATTGTGATGTTTGTTTTAGATGAGAGGTGTGTGTTCTACAATGTTTGGAACCTGCTTCATTTCATATATCCATTGCTTCATGTCATATACAATAGAGTGATAGCAACAACCACAACCTGCCCACCTGTACATGTTGAGTAAAACAACATGAATACATCACAGTGTAATAGCTTTTAGTTCAGACTGTCACAGAAACATTAATATGTGTAAGGTACGCAAAATCTCTAAAGTTCCAGCCACTGTACTCAAGGCTTATTATTAAACCAATGTTTAATTAAACTTAAAGGCCTAGAGGGCCCTGTCTCAACATACTGGCTAACCATGGCCAACCATGGATTTCTGAGAGCAAGCTTCACCCTTTTCAAATGGACGCATCATGTCAGCGGGACATTGTTTCACTCAAGTGTTACCTGAAAAGACTTGACACAGCCCAGTGAAGTAGAAGAGTCCACCCTTAGACATGGTAAACAGTTGACCCAGGAACACCAAGAAAGAGACGAAGGAGAAGACCACCGAGAGAACCATCAGGACCTGCACTGCCTTAAGCCAGTCTGACAAAAGGAAAACAATACCGCATCTAAAAACCAGTCTTTGGTTTGCAGACTTTACCTTTGGGATAGAAATGTTGGACGTATTTTGCATACGTTGTTGCTTACCAGTTTCTTTGGAGGATGCACACAACCAACTTCCTGTCAAGTTGTCAAACCTACAGTTGTACCATAGGTCTGAGTTCTCCAAGCCATCCCACACCCACCAGGACTTTAAAGAGAGATAAGAAGATACACACAGGTGGATGTGTTGCAGTTATGAAATAATACACAGTTCAAACAAGCATCATGTCCTTACACTACCTTCTCCATGGTTGCAATGAACAGCATTGCCAGTGTGATGAGATGCAGCAAGGTCACAAACATAAGCAGGTATGCCATTCTCAACTCCCTGCCAAAAACAAACAAAACCGTTTAAATGTAGGCTAACTGATATCACAGTTAGAAAAGAAATCGTGTGTGACCAATTTAACATGTTGCTGGTTTCACAGTGAGAATCAGTGTAAAGGACCTTTCCTGTTTTGCCTCGAAACATAAAATGGAAATTCTGAGTGGCTGAACAGAGTATACTCTGTGTTGCGTAAGACCACGTAAACAGAGTGCAATGAGTTATTTCTGAAACTTCTCTTTGACTGGCCTGTGTGTTACTATCACACAGTAAACCCACAGAGAACCTGTGTGGACCTATTGAAATCTAAACGGTTCCAAAATATTTACCCCCATGAACCCATAGACAGGTAAAGAATGAACCTCTCTACCCTTCTGAATGTTTTTTTAAATTACATGGGGTAAACAGTCTGTAATTTGGATTTCGTTTAAGCTGCTCTACTTGTTAACTTATAGGAAATTAAAGTCTGAGAAAAAGCCTGTAATTTTACAAAGCTATTTGACATTGTACTGTAGTACACATGCAAACATTAAAGAGGCAATCAAAGCTGTAGTGACGGTAATTTAACTTCACCATAAGGAGACATGCCTTAGAGAAAGGAAAAAAAGATAGATTTTCATCTGTAGGAGAGGTCCGTTTGGGTGGGCGGTGGAGTCACGATTACGATCAAATTATGTCATTACACTAGAATTCATCCATCACGTTTAAGTCAATGAAAGGTAAACATTCAGTGAAAAGGATTTAAAAAGCCAAGCGAATGGTTGTGAAACAAAACATTTTGGTCAAAGAATAAAATTCACATATTACAAAGATGTGATGAGTAACATTGTTGTTGAAATAAGCTTGCTATGGCACACACAAGTGTCTTTCTATGGCATTTTTTGATACCCATATTTGTTTTGAAAGTAACCTAAACAATGATTTAACAAGACATTTAATTAAATCATGTAAAAAGCCATAAAACTACCTACTCACCCTGAGTATTGCCTGTCCCTCTGAATCAGATCTCTTGAGCAGCTTAGAAGCAGCTTCACCACTCTACAACATTGTGCCCCTCTTGGTGGTCCTCTTCTTTCCAGTCTTACCACACCCCCAGACTTTCCAAGGAGAACGCCCATTTCCTCTGTGCAGAACAGAGCTCCCTTTAGCTCTACCTCGTCATCCCTCAGTACAAAAATAACTATCCAAAAAAGACTTAAATGAGACCCACCCATGGGCAGTGAAGGTACATAAAACCACATGAAAAGACCTCTTCTGTAAACTGTAAGCCTATAAGGCATAATGACCATATCTCTTCCATTCATGATCCCAGTCTTGGTAGTGCAGATATGAAAAATAAGTATACAGCTGCAACATAACTAACATTTCTACATAAGAGCATAATGAGTGTTCAGGGTGTAGGCTTATTGGTCACAAAGAAAACATTTGGCCGGGACACATAAAAACGCCTTAGGGCCCGTAGTAGGCTCAGTGGAGGTCACCGCAAAATGACAAATGATTAAATATGAAAACACCAGTAGCCTAGCCTACACAGTTTTAATAGCCGAGTAAATGTAAACACATACAGAGACTCTGACTCCGGCTTAAATCTTGGTTTAAAAAAAGAAAAGTAGGAAGGATTCATGGATTAAAAACGTTTATATGAATGCCTATTCCTCCATTAATTTGTATTAAAGAAATAATTTCTAAATATTATTAGGTGATTGAGTAAAATGCTAAAATTATGACTAAATTCTCTGATATTTCACCTCCCTCAAGGAAAAGACTACATCTTTGCTAGTTGGTCGCCCCCTGCTGTTTACATCCATGGATTATACATTCTTCATCATCATCATCATCATCATCACATCAATCCCTGCCCCACATCCCCACAGACGAGGTCAGAGGACAGCTGGGGAAGCTGCGGCCCAGGAAAGCAGCAGGCCCGGATAAAGTGTGTCCAAGACAGCTGAAGACCTGCGCTGCAGAACTGGGGCAACCGCTACAACGGATCTTCAACCTTAGCCTGCATCTAGGGAGAGTGCCCACCCTCTGGAAGACATCCTGTATTGAAGAAGAACAGGCCCAGCGAGCTGAATGACTTCCGACCGGTGGCGCTCACTTCAAACCTGATGAAGACGTTGGAGCGGCTCTTCCTCAGCCTCCTCAGACCCCAGGTACAGCACGCCCAGGACCGCCTGCAGTTTGTGTACCAGCCAGATGTTGGTGTGGAGGATGCCATCCTCTACATGCTACACCGGGTCCACTCCCATCTGGATAAGGGTAACAGCACAGTGAGGATCCTCTTCTTGGACTTCTCCAGTGCCTTCAATACCATCCGGCCCCCTGTACTTCAGGAAAAACTGAACAGGATGGGAGTGGACCCTTATCTGGTACAATAGATCAGAAACTACCTCACTGACAGGCCACAGTACGTCAGGCTGA
>NC_045739.1:13955359-13955497 GCF_008692095.1 Etheostoma spectabile | reverse complement strand
ATCTGACACTGTGGTCAGCAGCACTGGAGCCCCCCAGGGCACAGTAATGGCCCCTCTTCTCTTCACCCTGTACACCACAGACTTCTGTTACAACTTGGAGCTGTGTCACATACAGAAGTACACCGATGACACAGCCAT
>NC_045739.1:13955209-13955349 GCF_008692095.1 Etheostoma spectabile | reverse complement strand
ATCAGGGGTGACAGGGAGGAGGAGTATCGGAGTTTAGTGGGGGACTTTGCTCACTGGTGTCACACTAACTGTCTACAGCTCAACACCTCTAAGACCAAGGAGCTAGTCGTTGACTTTGGGAGGTCCAGACCAAGACCGCG
>NC_045739.1:13954931-13955199 GCF_008692095.1 Etheostoma spectabile | reverse complement strand
CTAGAGGGAGTTGAGGTGGAGGCAGTCCAATCATACAAATACCTCGGGCTATGGCTGGATAACAAACTGGACTGGACAAAACACACCAGCCACCTGTACAAGAAGACAAGGAGCAGGCTGCACTTCCTGAGGAGACTGCAGTCTTTTAACATCTGCAGCAAACTGCGGGGGATGTTTTATCAGTCTGTGGTCACCAGTGTCCTCTTCTGCACTGTGGTGTGCTGGGGGGGGCAGTATATCCAAGAAGGACACCTCCAGGCTGGATAAA
>NC_045739.1:13954557-13954921 GCF_008692095.1 Etheostoma spectabile | reverse complement strand
GGGCCGGCTCTGTGGTCGGCATGAAGCTGGACTTGCTGGAGACGGTGGCAGAGAGGAGGACACACTGAAGACAAACTGTTGGACATTATTGACAATGCCAGCCACCCCCTGCACACCGTAATCAGCACCCAGAGGAGCCTGTTTAGTGGAAGGCTGCTCCTTCCCAAGGGATAAAGGAGTCCTTGAGTCTGTTGGTCCTGCCAACAGACTCAAGGACTCCTTTGTCCTTCATGCCATCAGACAATACAACTCCTCACTCGGGGGAGGAGGAAATAGGACAGAGAGGACAATACATACATACACACCTGGACTCACTTAAATACCTGGACACTTGACAAACACTTGACTCAACACTGACACTTTT
>NC_045739.1:13954383-13954547 GCF_008692095.1 Etheostoma spectabile | reverse complement strand
TTATGGTAAATGTCTTTTTATGTCTTTTTATAGCTAAAGGTTCTGATTGTTATTATTATTTTTACTATTTTTATTACTGTTATTATTGTTATCTTCATACTGTCTTCTATACTGTATTCTTGCTAAAACTGATGCTGGAAATTTCAATGTCCTTGCGGGAGTCA
>NC_045739.1:13943387-13954373 GCF_008692095.1 Etheostoma spectabile | reverse complement strand
AAAAGGATTAATAAAGAGAAGTCTAAGTCTAAAAGCCATTAACACTAAAATAATATATAAGATTCACTATAACTAAACTAAACTCAAACGCTACTATAACTGAAAACAATGTATAAAGAATGATATAAAGATAGAGATTACATCTAGCACATAAATACATACACAGTTAAAGAAGCCATAGACAGTAAAAGAAAGAAACAGATTATCCTCTGGTTACCTTGGACGAAACCAATTTTGAAGATCGTTTAATTACCATAAACTTTATTTTCGGCTAAGACCCGGGCAAATCCTGTCTCGATTAGGTCAAATCGTTAGGTTTACTACTTGTACCAACTTGTAAAACTTTCATTTACAACAACAATATTGTATGTGATTTTCTTTATAAAACGAACACCACCAGCTGGTTGGTTGCAACTTTTCTGATCGATTGTCCCCTGCATCCTTTGAATGGTACTGGCCGTTGCCTAGGTGCTAGTAGAAGCCAATTCACCCCGCCACGCCTGCCCTCAGCAGTTAGCAGTTAGCTGTCTTGTTGCCTTTACTATTTGAAAGGTGAGTAAAATTTTAACAACAGACTCCATACCCAGTTTCACCACTGCAAAGAAGTTGCTTAAACGCTAGCAGAAGCCTTCATTTATCACAACGAAACCCTTACGGCGTTCCCCAGTGGCTGCCAAGCGGTCACTTGATAAAGCTATGGCTACCGTTAGCGAGCTAGCGTTAGCTAGATGTAAAGCACACTAGCTAGCTACGGTAACTTTGGAACTAACTTTGCTAACCAGCTAGCACTAAGGGTAGTGTCGATGTATTGATGTTGGTTATTTACTAATTTTTAATAGCACAACGTGGTTAGCAAATTTATGATTATTAGTTAACCACATCTTTCTGACCATTAAGCTTGCGTGGGCAAAAGGAATGTAAATGGTTGTTCTATTAAAAAAAAAAAAAAACTCGTTTGCTCCTCCTTGTCAGACATTTTAGGAAAAATGGTTAGCTGGAACACATTTTTTTAACCCCACATGAGGGGTAATCTTTACGGACTGGGAATAACACTTGCGGCACTGACTGTGGACATTGCAGGGAATTGCCGCCAGATAGTTTTCGTTGCATGTTTAGTTCCTCGTGATTACATTGCAGCAGATCAAACATAGCTAATCATCTTGCAGATTTGCATAGCCTCAGGTGATGCATTGTAACTCAGCTGTTAAAGTGTGAGTGGCTGTCTAAACTGAGGTAACGTTTGCTAGTCTAATCTCTAAGCTTGTGACTGCTGGTCCTTAAATGACTTGACATCATTGTTCTAAATCTAAAACATCTTTTACAGGGGAACTCGAAGACAAGAGACGTTCTCATAGATGAATTACCACAACAACGGGAGTGATGAAGTTTGAGGAAATGTTGCACTTTGCCACATCATTGCAAACGGAGTTGTGTTCTACGGGATATCATGTGGGCCAAATCGCTGTTTAGGACCAGTACTTTCACTATTGAGGAAAAAGTTCATCATTCACAGATGCAGCTTCATCGAACCTAATGTATGACCATGGATCAGGACGAGGTAACATTCAGAGGTGTTATAGATAACATAGTGCCAGTCACTGTTGATATGGATTGTTCCAGTGTTCAACACCAGAAATATTTGATGGAACTTGTGTGACTATTTCAGTCCACACTAATTTTTTACATTGTTTTGTTATTTACAGATATTTTTTTGGTCCACTGGCCACATTGTCTGCCAGCCATTCTTACTTTCTCATCAGCTGAACAAGCCTAAATTACTAAAGATTTACATTTAAAAGTGGCTATTGGAGTAAGCATATCTGGCACACACAGCCAATATTCCTCAGTATTTGGATGGTGGTTGTAATTAATATCAGGTCTTTAAGCCATTTGTTCCACAACAGCAAGAGCATAGACCTTTCGGTGTGATGTTTAAGTACAACAGGCACGTGAGACCTGATACCTAGCAATATGTTGAATGTTGTTGGAGCAGTTGCTGGAGTAGTTTAAATGCTGCATGGGGGGTCTGCTCAGGTTACAAACAGTAGAAGGTACAGCATTGAATTTAGCAACAGGTGTTTAGTACTGGCGTGGCACTCTGATGTTCTGTCCCTCTGTGTGTCACACAAACAGATCACTTTTCAGTGAGACTGACAACCTTGATTGACAAAGACTTTTGTTAATTCTGTAGTTTGTAGGATAGTGTGCTGTATCATTTTTTTGGCAAAAGTAAGTAATCCACCAGTTAAAAAACAAAAAGCTATAGCAGTCTGCAACAACATAAGGGAGAAAATGTGAGTATAAATAGCTTTGGAATTGTATCAGCTTTTAGCTTAATGACACTTTAATGTAATTAGAAGCAGTATACCCAAGGTAACAAATGGACAAATAAGTTTAATTTTAGATGCAACATGGTTGGCCACAGTACTGAGAGGTATTTAACCTTGTAAAATCTTAAAAGCTGCAGTTTAATATAACATTTTAACACTTTAGTAGTGTTAAATATATCTTCTTACTAAACATTCAGGTCTTCCTTTGGGTTCTCAGGTGCGGACAGAGCTGGACCAGATTTCTATGCGACTTCAGGAGGATGGTTTACCTCCAGGGGCCAGTGTGGAGGAGCGGCAACGCCACCTGTGGCAGCAGCTGCTCGCCAGGGAGGCAAATCTTCAGGCATCCACCCAGGAGCTGCAGATGTTACGTACCCAGCAGGCCAGTGAGATGAAGGAGGTAAACATTTTGGTATCTTGAGTTTAATTTCACCAACTCTAACACTGCCATTGTTTTCTTGACCCAATTGTGCATGATGGAAGGATCCTAAGCTTCCAGTCTAGTGTGAAATAATACTCGGCATACATTTCTGAAATGAAACCAATTGCTAAAAATTGTATGTAAGTCGCAGCTAAATTACTTTTGGATTTTTCTCTTATTGTCTGTCAGGTGGAGAACTATGTTGCACATATTCGTGGGCTACTGGAAGAACGTGAGTTACTGACCTCAGACTATGTGAGAGACAATGAACACTTGCGACAAGAGCTTCACCATATCCGACAACAACAGGGTAAATTCAGTCCAGATTTAGTGCAATGTTGGCATTTTTACCTTTGGGTTGTAGCCTAGCATGGCTCACAAGAGCCCCTTAGCTTAGATAGCTATTTCAAACACAATATTGCTTACAATTTTTATTTGCCGTGAATGTTTTGTAATTGTGTCTGTGAATATACAGTATTAACACATGCTTTCTTTGATTTTTTTTTCTCTTGTGTTTATGCTAAATCTGCTGCCATATAGACATACTTGTACACTATTTTGTTGTTATTTAATCTTGTCTTCAATGTAATTTTACAGTCCCACCGGACAAACTAATTACCAGTGAGAACTCCCCTTTCTTCTAGAGAGCCAGAACAAGGAGCTGGCGGAGATGTTGGCTCAGGAGGACCTCGGGGAGATGGGCTTAAGCAGCCCCAGTGAGCAGGTGGCTTACTTGCTGGTGGAGAGGGCCACACTACTGGAAAGGCTGGAGGCTGCTGAGAGGAGTCTGGAAAGTCAGAGCCTCACTGGCAACTTAAGGGAAGTCCAACACAAGGTAAAGGACTGACCTACGCACATCAGGACTGATCCTTAGAATGCCAGTTCTTTATAGGAAAGGAACAACCAAGTCCATTTTAAAACTTTTCAACGGCTAATTTAGCATGTACAGTGGTGTAGTTTTATTTTCATAATTTCAACTGTAAATGTAAGTTTTCTCGCAAGAGTGCACAGCCTCCTGCTATCTGGAACAATGAATGTACAGTCTTCAGTCATATTGAATTTTCAAATTAACCTGTCCAAAGGCATTATAGTTTGAGTGGAATGTAATGGTTAACTATCCAAGGCAAATACAGAAACCATATAAGTGTGGTTAAGTAAGTCTCTGTCTCTCTGTGACTCTTGAACAGGAGCATATTCGCTACACGATGGGGGAGGAGCTAAGGCAGCAGACAGAGGATATGCAAAAAAATGCAGATAATGTGACAAAGGTAAGGTGACTGTTATTGTGCCTTTGCTGAGTTGCAGTTCTGTATACCTTCAGATTGAATTAAGTTTGTCAAGAAAAAGACAAGCTAATATTTCCAGTTAAAAGACAGGGATACCATGTGATAGTTATGTTGTGTCTGTTGTGATTTTGCACACACGGGTCTTTCCTCTCAGCAGTGTTCATCCCAGAGTCCATGGAAGAAGCTGTTTGGGCTGCGCAGGTCTGGTCAGAGCAAACACAATATTACCCCTGTAGGTTTCCACCTCACAGCATATATTAAATAAGTAACTAACACTGAGGGTGTGGTAAAGAGGAATCGCCGGCTTGTTTCACAGTGGTACAACGTTTTGAAATGCATTTCACCCTGACAATGTGCCTTGTTATCTGCATGACCAGAATGATGCAGACAACATTGCTTGTCTCATTAACACATTTGTGAATGTAATTCTCTAACAACTGATGAGTACTTGGAATGGGTTGAACGGTAATGGCATGTCACAGGTAACGGCATGTGTACTTTTTGTCCCACTGGTCTCTCTATGCAGGTGAATGTTGACAAACAAGATTGTAACTCATTGCCCTTGCTCCTTTCCAGGCCTTTGAATGCATGTTTCTTACAACAGCATGTTGGGCCACTTGCATCTCCAGTCTAACTCAATCGTCTTTCCTGCTGCAGTCATCACACTCTTACCATCTACACTTCATTCCTTTACATCAGGCCCACAGTGAGCAGATTTCCCAGGAGCGAAATGAGCGGCAGCGGCTGGAGCGGGACCTTGAAGAAGCATCTAGAAGACTGGCAATGGCTCATCAGGACATCCGCAGACTCACCGATGAGCTGGATGCTTCCAAAAACAACAACCTAGACCTAAGTGGTATGTTGCAAAGAATTATGTTACAGCATGTATCCCCTCAAAGAATTGAGTCTATCTTAAACTTTGATGCATTGTTTCTAAGGACTTTATACTTAAACTCACAGTTTTGTATATTGTTTTGCACATTGTTACAGAATAAACCTACACATGATGGCATTGAGTAACCACAAAGGCCTACACATGCAGCCCCAGTCCCTGGTCTAACCAGCTGGTTACCTCCAACCTTAAATATTTTAATATCCACAACTGAAACGTCAATATTACTTGTTGTCAGACTACAGATTTGGCAATATAACAATTTATTTTATTTATTTTCTAATCTGTTCATTTTTAATGTGAAGCTGGTGTGTTCTAGCCAACTGCAGGACGTCATTAACAGGATATGAGAAGAAATGTTTTTAAAGGTGTGAATGAGAAGAAAGCATATAGAATTAAAAATGTGCTTATGATCTCAGGATCTGAGCTTCAGGGAACGGCCCAAGAGGTAGAGAACCTGAGGAAGGAAGTGGAGAAACTGAAACACTGTGGTGAGACAGACTTGGGTGTGAACTTAAAAACTGCAACAATGTGTTACATTAACGCCAGCAACATTGTTTGGAGATCTTATTTTACTATTAAAAAATTCTAGTTGGCTGAAGAGTTGTTAATGTTAGTAAGGTTGGATACTGTGTGGATATTACTGATTCTGAAAAAAATATAAATTGCTTCAACAATCTTTTTTCATATTTAGATTTATTTCAATCCTTCACATTCTTTTGAATTTAGTTTCTGTAAATATCAGTTACTGCTAGAGACACTACCTGATTAGGAAGTTGATTTTCAATAGATTTATATTTCCCTCTTCATTGGCTCTCACATTTGAATGGGGCATTCTAATATTCCTCTTATAATTATATTAGGCTGGAGTTCAATGTTAGTGTTCCTTTTCCCCTAATACCCCTTTCCTCCACAATGATCTGGGTTTGGCTAAATCTTTGACTTTTCTGAGGAGAATCAGTCAAATCTTAGAGCAACCACATGCATCCATGGTTGGCAAAACATACGGCAAGTAAACAATCTCACATAACCAGACAGATGCAGTCCTAACAGAAAATCCCATAAGTTAGGTAAAATGCTTCATGTGGTTTGCTTTAAAGACTGAATAAGCACATTTTGAACATTTTGTGTTCCTTAACAAATCCACCATTTTGAAAAAATTGACCACCTTCCCTTGTGTGTGTCTGTGTCTGTCTGTGTGTCTGTGTGTCTGTGTCTGTGTGTATATTCATGGTTTTGTCATTTCACAGATATGAAGAGGTTGCAGCAAGCCAAAGAGCAAAATGACAGACTAGATGTGGAAACCAGAGATCTGAGGCAAAAAGTCCGTATTTTAGAGTCTGAGAAGAAAAATCTCCTGGACCAGGTTGGTATTTTACTCATTTTCTGTATTAAAATAAACTCATAGTGTAGTTGCAGCAGCTAGGCATTGTATGATGTTGTGTTTGTCCAGTTGGCAATAAATGATCCAGATCAAGATGTTGTAACCAAAGAGGATCGAAAGGACAAGAGCGTTAGCAGCAAACCACAAAACAATCTGTCTGGCTCGTCAACCCATGAAAACGATCACATTCACAAACGGTAAATATATGAACTGCATTCTGGTTAGTAGTGTGATCAGTGACAGTTGACATTCTTTGAGACTCCCACCTGCTCTCTCTGACAGTAGTTGTCATCTTTCTGTCAGGTGTTATGAGGGGATGGAAGACAGGCTTGTACAGATGAGGGAGTTGCAACGGCAACTCCAGAGGCTGCGCAAGGAACAGGAGGAGCTGGAGGAGAGGAATGAGGAACTGGAGGCACTGCTAGGGGAGGCCCAGAATGCTAGCAAGGGGGAGAGGCATCGCCACGAGGGTGAACTGGAGGGACTGCACAGGAGGGTAATGCTTAGCACTAACTTGCTTAAAAAACATTTTCTTAAAGCTACAGTGCGTAGTTTCTGTCACCCCCATGAGGAATTCTAAGTAATAACAGCAAAAATGTTTGTGCGTCCTCCTAGTTTCTCAGTCATTCATTAATGCTAGTCCTTGACTAAAAGACAGTATATTTTATTCTGGGAACGTCTTGGAAACCTTCATCTCTGTAATGGTTGAGTAAAAATCTTAACTGGCCGATGCAGATCAAAGGCCTGGAGGCAGAACTAAAGAAGCAGGATGTCCAAGAAAAAATGCTGAAGAACGGAGAAGAGGTCAAAGCCACCGAGTCCTACTTACAGCTGGTAAGACATTACTCACTTTTGAATATTACTAATGTTTCCTCTGATCTCCTTTCACAGTAGTGTGTTAACACAGCAAGAACACTTTGGCATTGTTGAACTCAACTACACAAGAGGTGCATCTCTAATACTTAAAATGTCAAATGAAATGAGTTTTAATTGATTTTTGTTTAATAATACAAAAATCAATTCAAACTAATTTCTGCTAATAAGCAGCAACAGGACAATTCATTGGACAACACAGGTATAGCCATCCTCCTGTGCTGCATAAAAGCAGAGGAAACTGTAAAAAGCATCCCAAGTTGGCCCAAAACAATCTCATTTAAATCCAAATTCAATAAAATGGAATGGAAATATGCCTTGACCATCAGCCTGTACATCAGAAGAGTATACTGTATACACCTCAAATTTCACGACTCAGTGCAATCTATGAATGGTCAGTGTTCTCTGTCACCGTGTATGAAGCACCTAAGGGACAGCAGCCAGGAGAGGTTGGCTCTGCTAGAGGCTCGTCTGACTGAGGAGAAGGACTGGAGGAAACAGCTGGAGGTAGACCTCAGTGCTGCCCAGGCCGCCCTTAAAAAGAGCAAGGAGGTAAAAACCATGTGCTACATATCCTATGCTTTGTCTGACAGAAAGCAATAACACCACAGCTACACATATATATTAAAATTCAATGTACAGTTCAATAGATGTTAGTCCTGAATTAAAGAGTTGTTGATGTATTATTTTGAAAGTACAATATGTACAAACCTATTACAAGCCACACACAAACTGTATCAAATTCCCTCATTCTCTTAACCAAAGGCTTTACAGATTGGTGAGCGAGAGCTGAAGAAACTGAGACTTGAAGTCAACAGCCTTCAGACAGAATGCCAACAAGGAAAAACTCTCATCAAGAGCCTCACCCAAGTCAAGGGGGAAAAAGCCGTTCTGGAGGAAAAGGTTTGTTCCTTTTACAAGTTGGCTTGCTGTTGCTGACACCTTGTCAATCATCGTTTAAAACAGAGATCTTCTAATTTTTTTATTGATTTTCAAACAATCAAAATGTCTTGACATGAATGTATCAACTATAAATCGGCCTATTTGTGAAACACAATGATGATAGACATACTGGCCTACAGGTACGGTAGTCCCTAAGGTATCCATACACATACAGTTCATCCTAAGAAGTCACACTGTCGCATGTATGTATAACATTAAACATGATTTATTAAATCATGTAAACAATTATTATTTTAATAGCTTGGTATTTTATGGCCAGAAAGGTATCGAAAGGCTTTAGACCACCCTACAAGTTATTGTAGGCCCAATTTAATATGCAACTTCATTGTATACAGTATATGCATTAGGAGGTCCCTGCTCCATCTCTCAGTTAAGGGGTCTTTGGCTTAAAAAATGTTGAAGACCCCTGCTTTAAAACATTATGAAACTGGGAAAAACATTCTTGCGACAGAAATAGGGATCATTGAATACAGCAAAAGAACTCAAATTAAACCTGACACTTACATGTCAACATTTAATTTACAGCATGTGTCCATTGACATTTATGCTACTAAAGTGAGTAGTGCTGTTTTTTCTTCTCTGCCTGACAGGTGGCTCAGATGGAACGGGCCCACAGCCGGCTGCAGAGTGAGCTGGAACACTACAAGGACAGTAACCGGACCCAGGAAGTCAAGAGGGAAAACAGGCTTCAAGTTGACCAACTGCAAGAGCAGGCTGACCGGCTAACTGCTGAACTTAGCAGTCTCCAGACAGCACACAACACTTTGAGGTTGTTATCAGTCAAAAGTTCACAGTAAAGAAAAAGTGTTTCATGCATGCAGTAGTATTTTTTTCAAATAGATCACTGTTGGGAGATAAATCATAGCATTATTGCAGCTGGTACTATTATCATGTATCATGACAAGTCACAAAATAGGACTGGAACACCAGAGCTCACTTGTTTTGCATGAATGTGCAAATGTTCCAGGGAGGAGATGGTTTCTGAGCGGCTGCAGACTGCTGAGCTCCAGGCCAAGCTGAGCTGCAGTGTTCAAGAGAAGCTGACAGCTGAGGGGGAAAGAGAGAGACTGGAGCTTGAGATACAGCGCCTCAAAGAGCAGCTCAAGTGGCATCAAGAGCAGCTCTCCTCAACAAAGGAAGCACTCATTGGCAGCCAGAAGCCAGCTCATGCAGAATCTAGGCTTAGTCCAGTGGACAGGACCAAGGATGAGGGCTTGGATCAGGTAACTGGATTACATGTCCATTGGTAGGGTACTTTGTTTTTCAAAAAGGTTCATATGTGAAATCATCTTTTATGACTGTTGAGTTATTTATATGTTCAGGAATTGGTATACCAGGGTAGAGTAGAAAGAATGTCCTTGAACATTACAGCCCTGGTTCAATGTGCTGCTGTCCAGCTTTAGTGTACTTGATTAAGGCGCTAGGTCCCCACCAGTGCAAAGACTAAAGCAGTTCCTAACTTTTAACCTGCTTGTAGAGGAAGGTGAGCAGAAAGAGAATTTCCTCTGTCAAATTCATGTATGATTCATATCGTGTGTGTGTGTGTGTGTGTGTGTGTGTGTGTGTGTGTGTGTGTGTGTGTGTGTGTGTGAGGGTGTGGGTGTGGGTGGGGGTGGTTGTGGGGGTGTGTGGGGGGGTGTGGGGGTGTGTGGGGGTGTGGGTGTAGCTCATATATGTGAACCAGGAGCTGAATCATCTGCAGACAAAGCTGGAAGAAGAGTCTCAGCTGGCTTCTCAGCACCAACTGGCCCTACAGGCTCAGGTCAACGAAGCCCAGGCACGCATCAAGGTAAGTACTATCATAACACACCACACACCCCTAATATGCCCAGATAACCACGCTATTTCTGCAGTTTGATTAACAAAAAAAACAAAACACAACCCTCTAATATTTACGGCCTCTTTTGTATTCAGTAATTTTGAGTTTCAGTTTATTACATAATTTTCTTTTCATTGATTTACTTTGGCCTATGCAGCAGCTGCATTATGCCCCCCATACACAATGTGTTTAGGAATTTCTAAAGCTCGGCCTGTAGCATTTCTGGCAAGCTTCCTCTCTTTTTATTTATTTTAAATGCTGATGATTAACACAAAAGCTTCAGGTCTCCCAAACCCCAGTGGTGTATCATTCTTCATTAATTAAAATGATCAAGGCACGAGTGATTGGCTTAATGATTCACAACAGCCACAAAAAAGCTTAGCTTACCTGTATTTATCGGTATTCCTCTTCAGCGTAAAGACATCTCAATCTTGTCTCTCATTCTCCCTCTTCAGTTCCAGGACTCTGTGCTATGCCAGAAGGCAGAGGAGGCTAAACAGATGAAGCAGGACCTGCAGAGGGCCCAGGGCCTGTTCACCTCAGCAGAGAGAGAGCTGCGCTACGAGAAGGAGAAAAACATGGACCTGAAGAGACACAACACCCTGCTGGACCAGGAAAAACTCAAGGTTGGTATTCACTCACAGCAGTTGAGATTTCTTGATTGCTTGACATTTATCACTTAATCATCATCCTAATCACTCTCTTAGTAGGGCTGCACGATTATGGCCAAAATGATAATCACGATTATTTTGATCAATATTGTGATCACGATTAATTATCACGATTATTTGTTGATTTTATCCAAAACATATTTTATTGTCACATAGGCTATTTATAACTGCTTTCACATCCATATTATGCTACATTCTTATGTTGAAGTTGGATGTTGTAAAGACATACAGCTGCAACACATGTAAATGAAAATTAGCTATCTGAAATAAATAGCGTAGGATTTATGTTTTTTTAATGTATCTCTGAGAAAGCTCCTTCACTTGTTTTCAACAATAACTGATTAAAA
>NC_045739.1:13943040-13943377 GCF_008692095.1 Etheostoma spectabile | reverse complement strand
AGGGAGAGAGGGGGAGTGCGATGGACGTATGCTACTCACAGAGTGACGGCTGACTATGAATGGGTCCAGCACGGGTTGAATGACGGGTCAGCGGAGTTACACACGTGTGTTTCCAAAAATGTCTGTATCGTCACTGTGCTGCATTTTTTTATGAACTATGATATTCTGACCATGGGTCACATCTTTTGCCCAGGTCTAGCATGCTCCGTCTCACACGCTCGTATCCTACAAACTGAAGTTAGTTGCATTCAAAAACTTCTTCTGTGTTTTTTGCTGTGGCGGCCGCGATAGCAGAGTTACCAGCGGAAGCACTGGTACAAATACAGGTTTGCCTCTC
>NC_045739.1:13942808-13943029 GCF_008692095.1 Etheostoma spectabile | reverse complement strand
ACAATATACAGCTGTGTTGATAACAATTAAAACTGTGGGCAAATGTAGAAGTGTGGACCGTCTCCGCTGTGTGGCGGGGCTGCACAGAGAGTAAGAGGAGAGATCCAACACAGGCACGGCTTTACAGAAGAAATGTGTCATGTAACGCAAAGTTAAACCATATCCATATAAACAGCATTGCTTTGTTTGTGGCGAGGCAGCGGATGCGAGGACATTAGGTG
>NC_045739.1:13942690-13942798 GCF_008692095.1 Etheostoma spectabile | reverse complement strand
ACCTAGAGGAAAAATATTACTCGCTCCCTAGAGCCCTGTGAGCTAAAAGACACTAGCACTGGTCACTGCTGTTGCCTGAAAAACAACACAGACGGGACAAAATGTTGC
>NC_045739.1:13942589-13942680 GCF_008692095.1 Etheostoma spectabile | reverse complement strand
AAACTGGTAAACCTTGAGACCGACGTATGACCGACTGCTATTAGTTGAATTTTCCTCACGTTACTATATCCTCTGTGACTGTCTACATCTA
>NC_045739.1:13941065-13942579 GCF_008692095.1 Etheostoma spectabile | reverse complement strand
TGCGCGGTGGAGGGAACAACTGACTGGCACATGATCAGACAGTGGTTTTTTTGCAAAGCCAATCTACTGCTCCGTAGATTGGCTTTGCAAAAAAACCCGGAGCGTTCTATGAAATGACGCATTCAAAATATCGCTCGATCACGCAAATGTGATCGTGGGAAGCCAAAATCGTGATCGTAATTAAAATTTGATTAATTGTGCAGCCCTGTCTCTTAGTCGCCTCATTGCGAATGCTTATTACCATGAGCAAATGTAACACCTCAACAGTAAAGCAAGGTGCCATACAAAAGCTGTAATTATCAGAATAGTTGTTACATTGGCGTTAAGCATCTGTCTTTGGTAATCATGCTCTGTTGTTGCACATGTTTCCTTTCAGCTTTGTGCAGAGCTGAAGCAGGTCCAGACCAAGCTGGTCCAGGTGGAGCAGAGCGTTCACACTCAGGTGGCCGAGTGTGAACGTCAGCAGCAGAAAATCAGGGAACTGGAGTTGGAATTGGCACGCAACTCCACAAACCGAAGCACCACCACCAGTCTGCAGGAGGACCTGCAGGCAGAGAGGGCAAGGCTCATTGCAGCTGACAAGAAGGTCAGTGCTGGAGCAATTTCTCCATAGGGATTAGGACTTTCATCTCATCTAGTTTTAAATCTGTTGCTCTTGTTCTGTAGATGTTGCATTGGCTGGTAATTTGACTTTAACAAATTTTACTATTCCTGCATAAATGCTCTCATAGTTAGGTGGATTAACCCAGAGTTAACTGGGCTATTTGGTAACCAGCTTTGTCATACTGGCATCTCTGGTTTCCAATTTCAGGCATAGTGAAGTCAGTTTACACAGCAAATACTAAGTTAAACCTGCTTTTGTGACAAAGACCCTAGGCGATTTTACTCCTTAGTTTCTCCTCTGTTGTTAAGGTTCTGCTTATCAGTGAAATCCCCAATGAAACCTGCATTCTGAGCTCTTAATGGAATATAGTTTCTCATACCTTTTTATAAATTGCTACGCAGCACAAGATGGGATATTGCAAATAGCCAATTTGAATATATCTTCATACATATCATTTCATTCTAATACATTTCTGTGACCTAGTTTTCCCTTGAGTTTTAATAAAGTTAATCCTTATCGTAATATTGAACACAGGGCTTAATCTCCGGTATGCGGCCAAGAGGAATAAAAGTAAAATAAAAAAATATTTGTGAACTTCCATGCTGTTTAATATTTATTTTTTTATGTGCGGGGTTTAACCAATCATCGAACTTCCACTTACCAATGAAACAAGTTCTAGCCAATCAGATGCAAAGTAGGGCGGGGCGAAAAGCGAGAGTGGTCTCCCGGAGACCGTCTCCGAGGAAAGGTTTATCGAACTTGGAGCATGTAGATACAGCATTAGTTGAGAAAGGAGTTAAAACCAAATGGCGCTGGGCATGAATAAGAGGACAAGAGGGAAAGAATGGAGACGGGAAGCCGTTAGCCGTGTAGCACTTGGTGCCTCAAATTGAGGGAAGGAAGATACTCA